>NC_137623.1:25039044-25111544 GCF_963280865.1 Gymnoscopelus braueri | reverse complement strand
CGACAGGGGAGATTTCCCCTTTCTGGCTCTGTGTGGGTACAGCCACACATGATGGGATACCGTCCGTCTACGGACGGTAGACGGGCGGAAGTCCCATACACACCCATGTTAAGTTTAAAACCGGAAGAACGGTCGCGATAACATGGGTGTGTATGGGACTTCCGCCCGTCTATCCCATCCCATCCCATCATGTGTGTATGCACCCAGTGGGTGCAGCCACACATGATGGGATTCCCGTCGTAACACGGGCGGAAGTCCCATACACACCCATGTTAAGTTTAAAACCGGAAGAACGGTCGCGATAACATGGGTGTGTATGGGACTTCCGCCCGTGTTACGACGGGAATCCCATCATGTGTGGCTGCACCCAGAGGGGGGTGGAGAGGGCGGGCAGATTTGCCAGGTCTGCTGATTATAAGCTACTTTGAGCTTCTTTTTCTGTAAAGTTGCTTGTAAATATCGGTAGTTGCGTTTTTTTGGGCTTGTTTCTAAAATGTAGTTGCTTATTTGGCCTTATTTCCTAATGTTCCTAATGTTAATATGTATTTGTACGCAGACCCCCCCCTTCTGATAATACTTTGTGCAAGACACCTCCATACCATACAAGATTTGTGTGGATTTGAAAATAATCCATACTTTTCACTTTCCCCCTAAAATCTTTCTTTGAAAATAGCCAATCTACAAGCTCACAACGCGTCGCATGTATAAATTGGCTATTTTCAAATAACCAATGTATTTAGGGTTAAAGACTATGCTCATGTGGCCTAAATTGCTTATTTTGGGCTTGTTTTCATAGACTTGGTGCTTATTTCTCTAGCAGAATCTGGCAACACCGAGGGCGGGGTTAATTTGGGTGTGCTGAAGAGTTTACGTTTTCTTTTTATGATCATCAATCTTTCTCAGAATCATACAAATTTAAGGCACGGAATCGGATTAATAATATTAAAAACGCATTTATAGAGCACCAAATAACAGATGTCCAATCATCCAGACATGTTTTCTGGGTGATGTGAGTGTGCTGTGCCTGTGTTGAATGAGCAGGGCTGGTTTTGTCTGGACTGAAATAGATGAGCTTACATCCTGAGAACCTTCTATTCATGGTACCTGAAGCTATGCTCTAAACCAGTGGTTCTCAACCTGTGGGTCAGGACCCCACATGATTTTTTTTGGGGGGTCCCCAGGTGACAGTCAAGTGACAATTCAAGGCCTTTTTAAGACCTGACATTTTAATTTAATACTGCATCAAACTATACAGTAAAACTGGTCACAGTACAAGAAAGAGGCAAAAAAAATCAAAATAGCCAATCTGCCATTTTCTAAATGTAATGCCTCAACTCCTACAATTCCAAGTGCCTATCAGGGTGGGGGGGTCACCATTTCAAATATGATTATTTTGGGGGGTCCCCAGTTCAAATATGATTATTTTGGGGGGGTCACAGCCTGAAAAGGTTGAGAAACACTGCTCTAAATACAGATGTGTACGTGTAAATCAGTGTTTCTCAAACGTGTTCATCTCAAGGACCCCCACATTAATATGCATTTGGCCGCAGGCCCCCCATGCCATGCCATCTGAAAATATTTTGTGCCAGGGACCTCTACATGATTTGTGTTGTAAAAAACGTTTAAACAATATAAACGAAATGTCAAATGTTTTTGAAAATAGCCATGTATACAGGGCTGGTTACACTGATTTTGATGCTATATTAACACATTTAGCTGGGGACCACCCTGGAACCATTTGTGTAGAAGATGAATGAAAATGTTCTGAGGGAACTGGTATGACGACGGTCTCACAAAGAGCAGCAGAGGTGTTCATAGGAAAGCGGTAGAGTTTAACCCATCGGGAAAGAGTGAGTAGTTTTATCATTAAAGTTTAATTATGGTTCTATTTGTGGAAGAAGAGGGGAAAGCTTTTGACTGTGTTTGTTGTACAAGCTGTGTGGGTAGTGCCTGAGTGACAGACATACTGTTGTAAGTATATTCATGTAGAAATAGAAACATACACTGTGGACTATGTTATACAAAGTTTTTTTTATCTAGAGCTACCTTGATCCCCCCGTCAAATGATATATAAATATATATATATATACATATATAAATGTATAATGTATAATTTTGGTTCATTGCAAAAAATAAACAAACATTTATTGTAGATGTTAAATTTGCGATGTCATTTGTGATGAAAAAATAAAATAAATGTGGACCTTTTTTTTTACATGTCTAACTCTTAAGTGTACATGAATTGCTAGTCTATTTATAACAGAACTTTGAATAGACCCTTTGCAGGGTGATTCTCAAATAATTGCTATTAGGTGATTATGTAATAATTTTGACAGGCCTACGTATCGTGTGCATGCACTTGCACTGGCGCAGACATACACACAGTAAAATAGCAATGTCAATGCTTCCACTTTTATTGTCAGGATACTTGCTTCATGTAAAATATTTCAATACAATACAGTACAATGCAGGTCCCACCTGTCGTCCTCCACGCAATTGGTTGGTTCTCTCACGAAGTTCTAAGGCTTAGCCCACAGCATAAAACAGCTGATCTGTCAGCCAATGGAAGCTGCTCTGCAACTCTTGCCATGAAAACAAAACCATTAAAACTGATTAAATTATAAACTACTAAAATCATTTTTTTCTCCTGTATTTCTTTCTTTTTCTATCGTCCTTTCTGAAGAAAACCCTCAACATCACTGTTGCGGGGGCTCCGCATCCTCCCAGCATGCTTCACAGCAGCTCAGTTCGGTCCACAGCTGAGGCCCTTGCAACGCACGCACGCACGCACACACAGACAGACAGACAGACAGACAGACAGACAGACAGACAGACAGACAGACAAACGGACAGGAGGACAGACGGACAGGGACTCTCCGTCAATGCTGGCAGTCACATAGCAGCTTTTTTTTGTCTCATCCAAGCTTGAAGGGGAGGGGAGGGGGGGTGGGGGTCTGGAGGCAGAGTGGTGGATGATGGCGAGGTGACAGAAGGAACAGATCGACAAGGGTTTCCTCCGATAATCATCCGTTTCTTGTGTTTTGCTCGTTTTGGCATGGCCGAGTCACAGAAACCATCCGGGTTCTCTTCTTTATGCTCACAAACTCACGGCAACGATGAAGGTGGTGACGGTATCCGTTCTCCTCAGTCTCCCGCCTCGCTCTCCACCAGTGAAGGTTTTGCTGTTTACCAGTGCTTCTATGCTGGGAGGAGGGGGGGGGGTTATAAGTTTGTGGGTTGTTGTTGTTGTTTTGACCTAGTAGACTGTTGCAGGGAAGATGGTAAGGTGGTGGTGTTGGTGGGGGAACAGGGGGAGGGCTGTTGCCATGGACATCCCCACATCCCTCAGTACATTCTCCCAGGCGGGCACAGTGAGGGTGAAAGGGTAGTGTGTGTCAAGGGAGGGGGTCAGTAGCGGTGGGTCTGGTGGGAGTACTGCGGTGGCTGCTGGGAGGTAGAGGAGTATCCCATGCTGCTTTGGGGCAGTGATGTGCTTGGTCCCGGGTTCTGGTAGGCAGCATGTGGATTGGAGCGCTGTGGAGGGAAGCGGAAGATCGATAAAGAAGCTATTCCTGACGTACCTGGTGACATTAGCCACAGGTATATTGCATACATGTTTTTTTAACAGATCAGTCAGTTGGGATTTTCACATTTGACCTTCCTGCCGCAGGGTGACTCAATCCGTGTCACTAGCAAGTTAAGCCCAGTTACTTTCACACAGAATTTTCTAACACCAGAAAACACTGTGTGTGTGTGTCCTCACGAGAAATGTTTTTGTTTTAAGGTTAAATATGAGATTTGGGATTACAATTAGGAAAATATTCAGGTTGGGTTTAGGGTTAGGATTAGACAGCTAGAGTTCGGGTTAGAGTTCACCCAATTTTAGTTGTGCAGCGATGTCACAACGGGAAAACAGCAGATCTACAAGCTTAGAACGTGCAGCAAAATCGTCAAATGTTCTTCTATTTTCAGGGCTAAAATGTTTATGTCCTCCTCACAAGTACAGAAATAGATATGTGTGTGTTTCTATGGGAATCATACCTGGTAGTCTGAGGTCATAATGAGGCCACCTGAGGTAGTGGTGGGCGGGACCACTCGCACTTTCTTCAGAGGCGGGCCCTGGGCGTGACTGTTGTCAGGGTTACCGGTATGCCCCGCCCCATTGGTGTGGTTGTTCGCCTGTTGCTGCTGCTGGTTTTTCTACAAGCAACCGGAAAAAGCCTTCATCAACTGTACACAACTCAATACAGAAATAACACCAGGTTGCCATGTAATATTTGTGATATTGCTGCATTAGTGAGTAAATAGGTACGTACATTTCTGACTTTCTCTGCCTTATCTTCTGGCTCCTCTTCTGTAAGGAATTCTCTCTTTGGGTAGGGGATCTGGCAGCCAGCAAAAACACTGTGGGCAAAGAGGATTGTCAACTTCAATCATTTATTCCCATGACTTTGAGCTAATTAAGCCTCGAGCACGGATCAACATGCTAGAGCACCATGGGGTCATGTGCATCAAGCTAAGCAGGAGCGTAAGGCGGTCTGGCTGGTGTGTACTCGAATTACTATACTTGTGAGAGACAAATGTCACCACAAGTATAGTAGAATTTGAGAAACCATCATTGTGAGGTTGTCAATGGTCGTTTTATGGTTAAAAAAAAAAGATTTGGGGGGTTAGGATTACAATTAGGAAGTTTCCAGTTGGGGTAAGCATTAGGATTAGACATTTAGATCTCAGGTGGGTTGCGTTAGAGTTTTCCCTTGTATTTTATACTTTGTTGTGCAGCGATGTCATGCAACGACAAATGTCCGACTTACACTAACCCGATCTGCTATTTTCAATGCCGTCCTAAAATGTCGATGTCCTGTCAAGTATAGAAATACAAATGTGTGCGATGCACTTACTCAGAGGTGGGCAGGGGTTCCTCCAGGAAGTAAGGGTCCTGCATGGCCTGCTCAGATGTGATCCTGCGGATGGGGTCCATCGTCAGCAGCTTCTGAAGCTTTGAAAATGTTCAAACAACGTTAGACCGCAACACACACCATGGCTAGAAGAAACCATAAAATACAAACCAGGGAACTGTAGGCGTTGACCTTTTCCGACGTGTCAGAGGGAAAGCAACTACAGCTAAAATTTGATTTGCGACACGCAATTTCACCAGCCATCGTAACTGCATGAAGGGAGTTTTCATGTCATGGCTCTATTGCTGAGGCGATGACGAGTCCGAATGCTCACCAAGTGGAATGCTTTGCTGTCGGGTTTGACTTTGTGTTTTTCCATGTACTTTATAAGGCTGCAGTTTGTGTATCTGGAACAGAGGAGAGGAGCACACATTTAGTTAGTTACGCTCGTCATACGTCTACAGGTTTTTCTGTTGAAAATATATTTCTTTTAAACGAGGACAGCACAAAAGCACAGTCAAGACTCACGTGTTCCTTCTGAAGTCTTTCATCAGGGTGGAGTGCTCTGGCATCTTCTTGATGTCCTCCCAGTCTTTATCTGTCAGAATCAAGGAAGGACAGGATTAACCCTTCGTTGTACAACCACATTGCTTGCCTAAAATAAGTTTATTTGGATTAATGACGGGTTTTCATTCCTTTTGAATACAAAATGTGGCATGATTTTGCAAATGTCTCCTAATCACAACTACAACCATGTCACACTTAACCACTTAAACCCTATACTTAGTTAACCGTATTCCCATAGGCCCTATACTTAGTTGACCGTACTCCCATGGGCTACACTAAATATGTTTGCTGAAAAGAGCAGATCTACAAGCTCACAATGCGGCACGTTGTGGGCTTGTAGATCGGCTATTCCCCCTAGAATATAGATGCTAGGGTTTGAGTGGATAACTTGGTAATCATGTATCTAAAGTGTTGCCATAATATAAAGCAGATATGAATTTACAAATAATAATCACTTTTACTTTCGAGTAAAATAAATGGACAGAAATATACAGTATATCTAGCATTTTTTAAGCATATTTTCCCACAGGTACGGTAGCATTGGAATCTCACCGGCAGGGAAGCCCATGACGTTGAAGATACGGTCCAGTTGGTCGTGATGATACGGGTTACTGGTTTTGATGTCCTCCTGGCGACAGTGGAATATGGGCTCAGACGTCAACAGCTCCGCAAAGATGCAGCCAATGGCCCAGATGTCTGTGAGAAGCAGATGTAACCTTAAAACTTACACATTAATTCCAACACAAACTAATGCATAGACACGCATTCATTTCCACAGTTCGCACCGATAGCTTTAGTGTAGTGCCGGGCCCCTAGCAGCAGCTCAGGTGCTCTGTACCAGAAGGTGACCACCACAGGGTCCAGATCGGCTAAAGGCTTCAGTGGTGAATTGAAGAGACGTGCAAAGCCCATGTCCGCTGTAGTGCAAAGAAAAATGTAATGTTAATTAATTGTTCGATTTTGAATAACATATGATTCATGAACATGAGTCAAATATGTTTTTTACGCTTACCAATCTTTACCCTCCCCCTTTCTGGCCCCTCACCCATTACCAGGATGTTGGCTGGTTTCTGTGGGAAACAGTCATAAAAGATGCTTAGATGATCCCTACCACATAACTACTGACAAGGCCAAAAGTGAGTTTGCTGCAGTGTTGAACTATACCTGTACTATTGTATGAGTGATGTGGCATCCAATTAAATAATAATAAAAACCTAAGCAAAAACCCCACAGTAGTGCCCTCTAGTGGACCAGATCTGTCAGTACATCCTACAAGCAGCAAGGTCTTTCAATTCCAACTAATCCAACTGTGCTCGATCAGTGGAGTGGACCTAAATGGCAGTTTGTCCATTTTGCATTCCAATGGACATTATTAGTTTTAATGGTATGAATGATTGAAACCATTAAAATAATTTTAACACATGAGAAACAATTTCATGACTCAGATCAGTCAAGGCTATGGTAATGGTATGTTCATATAAAAAATATTTCCACAATTAATGTGAAGGTTCCTGACAATAAATAGTACAATAGTACAATAGCATGACAAAGGAAAAAAAAACATTAACAGTATTTTTTAAAATTGTAGTCCAACCACCATATCACAGTCACAAACAAAAAAAGCACATTGTAATTTCAACTACATCCGTTTACAGTCTTCCCTGATAAATGATAACCCTCCCACTTAAATGAGTCGCCCCTTCCCCATCTCAAACCCTCTCCTCTCCCCCTTCATCCTCTTACAAGGTCTCGGTGGAGGACCCAGTTGGCGTGGAGGTAATGGATGCCATCCAGGATCTGGTATAGCAAGGACTTCACCATTCCTCTTGGCAACTGCAACGGTTTCTTATTGGCCTTTGATGCTCTGTGGAACTTAATAATGTGCTATGGAAGGAAGACAATATTCATCAGCGTAATCATTTTGTTTCTTTTATGGCTTCTTGTAGGCAGTGAACATCACATTCATGTTCCAAGGCAATATGAGTAAAATGGTGCTTCTGGGGAGTGTTTGCGCTTCTGTGAGGCCTAGGTAAGTGAACAACAATTCAATTCTGCATCTTGACAATGAGAAATTCAAATGTTACGTCGTAGAGTGTTGTTGTTGGTTGTTGTAAGCTGGATGCTTATCATTCACATGAACATGATTGCATGTATTCTGTGTATGCATCTGTTACATTTGATTTATTATGTTTATTCTTTTGTCCTCAGAGAAGTGATTATTTTCCATGGAGCACCACTTTTGTTAAAGCCCATTTCTGTAATCCGTATGTAGTGAATGCGAAACCATGCTAGTACATGGGTGTCAAACTGGAGGCCTGCGAAAGTGTCTGTCCAATAATGCCTGCGAGATGATTTGGTGAAGAAGGAAATTATTCACAACCGTGTTGTTAGCCTATGTATCTGTACTCTCACTGCAGTCTTGCTGCATGTAGCTTTGTTGTGGGTACTTAAGAAAATAATAGACGGTAATTAACACCACTACACTCAACCCCCCAGTCTGTTACTTCCAGAAAAAGTGATAATGTGTTGGTCCCAGAGCGATGCAGTTCCCTTCTCCTCTTTGAAGTCTGCATGTCGCTCACCGTGAGAATAATTACAACTAATAAATTATCACAGCAGCTGAAAAGTGGCCTATCACAGAGGTGAAACAGATTAGTTTGTTGCTCTCCCGTAAGTACTGGTGTTGTTTTTTTTCTTTTTTAATTTAGAGTAGCCAATTATTTTTTACCCCTTTTTCTCCTCAATTTAGTCGTTATGCCAATTAATTCCTCCCCACACACATTTCTGTGTTGTCACTGCTGTCGTATCCTACTGACTCACCTGCCAGTCAGGAGCCCCCACCAGGAGGACGTAGAGCCTTCGTCCTACTCCTCCCGCCCAACACTCCCCGCTGACAGGTGCCGCTCCAGCCCGTAGGAGTACGCGCAATGACCGATATCCGCCCGGCTTCCCTCCCCCAAACACGGACCAATATTGTGTTCGTGTAGACGCTCGACAAAGCCGGATGCACGACGGTGGATTTGAACTGGTGTTCTGTTTGTTTTAACTACGCCCCCGAAATCTACATTTGTGTCGGCTAATGTTCGATTTCAAATAGTTTCTTAATGAAAAGGGTGGACCAACAAAAACATCCAAATAGCATCACGTTTTATTCTCTCATCACATTGTTCTTGTAACCTATGACTGTGAAGGTAATACCGATCATACAAATAATGCTAGCTAGGCAATCTTTTTTATAGAAAATAAATGTGTAAAGTGAAACATTTTGTAGTTGTAGCAGACACTGAGACACGAGTGCAGGTTGAAAAAGAATGAAGGCAACACATGCGTGCACGAAGGCAGTGTGCACAAATGCGCATGTGGGTCTGCACGAGCACAACTGGTTTGGCCAACATGAAGTCGAATTTTGCCCAATCAAACCAGTGACCTCAAATGAGTTTTACACCCCTGTGCTAGTAGCAGTATGAATAATACTGGTGATTGTGCATGCTTGTGTTTGTCCCCAAATCCAAATAAGAAAGAGAGAAAGAAAACTAGTGGCCTGGAATACAGACTGATTTGCCGCGTTCAGTGGATTTGTTTCACTAAGTGAAAATCCACGGAGGGAATCAGTCTGGATTCCAGGCTAAAAAACGTAATACATTAACCAGTACTCTCATAGCCATGTCCCAAAGACCTGTGCAGCATGTGTGTGTTCGCTGTTTGCATGTGCAGGTGTGTTAGGGCTTTACACAGTAAATGAGAAATACAAAATGTCCTCCCCTTAGCATCACCCTTGCAGCCTGCGTACAGTTGGTCTCAATAAATAAATACACATTTATATAAATGATAACAGGGTGAAGGGCCCATCTTCTCAGAAGAATTAAATATAAAAAATAATAAAATAAAATAAATGAGTATAATATTTGTATTAGATGGAAATGTGTTTGTCTTAGTTCGATTGCAGTTTGGTCTATAAATCAAGTTCAAATCAGAAAAAAATTATTACGCAGACTGAGCAAATCTTAAGGATCAGCATCTTATCTCCTTCCATCCTTGTGTACTCAGGCTGAAGAGGTATCACATAAAATATATCATATATACAGTACATCAGCTCATATAACTACTGTTATATTATGCAAACAATTATATAGCAATACATTTTGCAGTATTTGAGGTGTGTGGGGGGGTTGCATCTTACCCAGAGATCATGCTCAGCATAGTCAAATAGCAGCCAAACCTTACGGTCTGCATGTGACAGGAACACTTTCTGCAGTGAGATGACATTGGGGTGCTTCAGCTCCCGCAGTAGCTGCAATATACAAACACTGTCAGGTGAAGCTGTGAACTAAATATATGTTATTATCCTTCTGCTTGTTAAACACACGCCATTAAGAGCAAATTACCTAAAATATTCAATATTGTAAATGTTTTTTTTATACCATACAACTTATTTTTCTTAATTTTGGCGTTGCATAAATGACTCAAGTATAATTAAGAGCTAATTAAATGCCTGAAGCTTATTAACTCATTTACTGCCAATAACGCATATATGCGTTCTATTGAATACATCACTTGCCTGCCAATAACGCATAAATGCGTTCTATTAAAAAAAAAAAAAAAAAGAAAAAAAAAAGTTTTTTTTTTTTTTTTTTTTTTTTCGTTTTTTTCTTATTTTTAGACCCAAAGACCAAGGAGATATGATATATCAAAGATTTAAACTCCTATCCACTTCCTTGTTAACTTAAAACTTAAAAAATCTGTATCTCGGCTCCTGAGTACTTTTTGTTTTTCAATTAAAAATCTCTGGCAGCCAACAGCTAAAAATCTGAAATAACTCTGGCAGAAATACAGTTAAAAGGTAGGGTAAGTGATATTTTTGGATTTTTTGTTTAAAGCTGAAAGCTCAATATTTTGATTGTAATCATTGCTATAGAGTGTTTGTTCAGTTACAGGGGTCTCCCCGTCATTTTCAGCCAATCAGGAGAGAGTACCCATTATCAGCTTAAAATGTGTCTGCTCATTTCATTGTCTGTCATCACTTCCAATTTCACTTGTTCATTCTGTATCCTGCCAGTTCTCTGTCCCGATTGGATACAATTGGTATCCCGACCTGAAAATGTGTTCTCTGTTTACCAAAGAGCTGGAGAGACAAAGAAAGACTCCCGTTACTGAAAAAACACTTTATAACTTTCTAGATTCTGATAATAGTTATTGCTATAGAATCTATAACAATGAGTATTATCAGAATATAGAAAATATAACTTACCCTACCCTGTAACAAAATGAAAAGAAAAAAAGACGGAACAAAAAGCACACTTACAGCAATCTCTCTGCAGGCTGACATAGAGATACCAGTGCCTTCAATTTGCTTGAGGGCGTAGTCCTTATCATCCTTCCTACAGCCAGAGAGAGCAAGAGCGAGAGAGAGAGAGAGGGAGATGGAGTAACATCAACACTAGACCAGACTGCATGTCCCCCGAGAGCAGTCTACCCAGGAACATAAAGCGGAGGGAGGGCACTTGGCAGCTGGCACAGAGGCTGCGAGGAGGCCGAGTTGCATTACCTCCAGATTTGTGTAATCAAGCTCACCTCAGAGGCTCAAAACAATAGAAAGAGAGAGGAAGCAGACCTTGTCTGGCAGCTGGGCATGGGACAAACAGAGCACCGGGACTGGCCTTCACTTGCATGAACCAGTTACCACTCCTCCTGGCCTTAATCATCTCATAAACCCACGCTTTGTGTCTCCTCTGGCCGTGTCCGACTTCTGCACAACAAATTAGCTCAGAGAGACTCTTTAGTAAACAGCAGTCTCCTACAACTGAACAGAAACATCTTTGAACACTTTAGGGCTCTTTAGTGCGGTTCCGGCCGCCAGCATGTCCAGGCAACACTAATGGGCTCGGTATGGTCCTGTCTGCTCCAGCTGCCCTGGGCTCCCTCCGGCTTGAGTCCAGTCCAAATTTGGATGGTAACTGGGCTGGGGATTCGCCTTAGATCTCAAATAAACGATAGATGGGAAATTAACAAATTCTTGACGTTAATTCTGGACGTGGTGGGTTATTGTAAAGGAAAGGGATACCAAAGGCCCAAAGAAAGCGTATTAACACATTCATTGTATACTAAATATTATTTGTGCTTCCAGTGAGAGCATTATCCTAACCTTAATTACAAAAAGAAAATGATAGCTAATTTAACCAATCTTGAGTCTCATCCACTGGATTCTTCCGCAATGGGCATCCATAAACATAAATAATTATGATAACACCTTATAATTAAAGTGAGGGAAAAACACACGTACTTGTTATACTGTAGGTACTTGCCTTTGAAAGGGTTAAGTACGACAGAAAGCCAAAGATTGACAAACAAGTCCTAATTCACACTCTTTGAATTGAAAACGACTATTTTACCAAACACAAACAGACCTCAGAAATGGGGGAAAGCTTTGCTGTTCCATTGGGATGAGCATCGTAGTAGCTAAAGAACAGCTATGCTTGTGTGAAATATATTCCAAAAATCACCCTGACAACCTAATGCTGCAGGCGTTAGTAGCACTGGATTGACACATCGATGCTTTTTCACAAGACAAGACAAGACCCTTCATCGGAGCCACTACTGCAGTTAATAGACTATTAGGACATGATGGAACCTTTCTAAAGCGTACATGCTGTTATTATAAAGCGGTATTGTCTGCCTTTATCATTTTCCACACTCATTTCACAAGCCTCTGTCAAGCCTCCTCTGCATGCCAACTGCATTCACATCCAGCCCCGAGGAGAACCAGACAATAATAATAAAACCACTGGAGGGTTAACCCAGTGGTTCTCAACCCGTGGGCCGGGACTCCCACATGATTTTTGGGGGGGGGGGGTCCCCAGATGACAGTGAAGTGACAATTTAAGGACTTCAAAAAATAAAAGACCATTACTGCATCAAAAGTAATCAGCAAACCGTACAACAAAAACTGGCCAAACATTGGGCCAAATTGTCAAAAAATATTTAAAAAATGTGAAAATGGCCGATCTACAAGCTCACACAGCCTCGCGTTGCGAAGTGTTGTGGGATTGTAGATCATTATAGAGCTTGTAGATCTGCTCATTCAACCAGCTCCTCGCAGTAGTAGTTGAAGGCCTTGCTGCTGCTTGCTGCTCATCAACCAACTCACCCATCTTTTCTCTTGGCTTTATAGACATGACCGTAGGTGCCTCTTCCCACTTTACACCCTTCGTACTCGAACAGGTCCTCGACGCGTTCCCGTTCGCCGGTCAGCTTCACTTTAAAGTCATAGTCCATTTTCACTGTTGTTGTTGTTGTTGTTGTTGTTGTTGTGGTGGTGAGATTCCCCGCCTGTGTGTGTGTGTGTGCGTGTTTATTAAAGCTCCGCTCGGGAGGCAGTTGAGCTGAGCTGGGGCTACTAGTTCAACAAGCTCAGTAGTTTAGCTGCTTTGTCGCCCCTGTGGCGCTGATTCTGGCTTTAATTCAGCGGACACGTGTGAATGTTTCGCTTCAAACGGAGGATGCACGGTTTATGGACGATAAGCAAAGGAGTAAAACGACTCTCCACGATCGGGATTATTCCTTTCTTTCTCTTGTTGCTGCGTTTCTCTCTCAGCCGGTATCTCACCAGAGATGCACTCTACTCTCTCGGTAACGGCCGTATTCGCGCGCGGCACTGTCGCAAAATGTCGTGCGATTTGCTGCTCGCTGCAGAAAAAGGGCCTGGCTGGAAAGAGCTGGCAAAATTGGAATAAACACACGTGGAATAGCAATTACTTTTAAATTTAAAAGAGCAGTCAATCGAATCGATGTCCAAGTTTATTAAAAGTAGGATAATTAGGAGAGAGAGAGGGAGAATGTAACAAATGCCATGAACCAAACGACACGTATAATGTGACTCAACAAGAATCAAGACTCACACACAAATGTTCATCAAACATTAATTACGGTCAGGGTACTTTACTTTAGTACCCTGACCAATTACAATTAGCAATTTAGCAGACGCCCTTATCTGGGTGGGACCAGAGCTACGTATAAAGTGCAAGATGAGGGTAAATGCCTCGAACCGTAGTCAACAAACGACAGGAAATATTCAGTAGCTTTGTAAAGTTTGGCCCCAAGGCCCCCGGGCACCCCACCATAAACAAAACTAAAATGGACAGCTTGTTAAATTTACAACGCTACATTTCGTCCAAAACAGTGAAATTCTTGGTTTTGGACATTTTGAGGCAACAAAAGATGAAAAACCGTGTGATAGTCATCACACCAATGGGGGGGGGGGTATATTAAGGGTATATAAGGTTGAGAACCACTGAAATAAAGCCATCTTAATCCATCCTAATGTTAAGGTAGGAACTCGTGCATCTAATGTTGTTTGGGTCTAGTCGAACGACACAGCGTTGCACCACTGGCAGTGTTGCCATGTCCGCGTATTATGAGCGACTTTGGGCTTGTTTTTCTGGTAAGTTGCTTGTGGTTGCGTTTTTTTGGGCTTGTTTCTAACGTGTACTTGCTTATTTAGGCTTGCTTCCAACCTTTTTAAACCAGGGGTTCTCAAATATTTTCATAAATGCTTTGTGCCCAGGGGAGCATCTGTGTTGTTAGAATGTTTCAAAAATATTCTAAATATTCCACATTTTATTGCAAGATTTTTTGAAAATAGCAGATTACAAGCTCACAACGCGTGGCGAGCTTCCAAATCTGCTATTTCCAAATAGCCGATGCATTTAAAGTGCTCATGTGGCCTAATCTGCTTCTTTTGTGCTTGTTTTCCTAGACCTCGTTGCTTATTTCAATCACAAAATCTGGCAACAGTGGTCCCATCTTGGGTTTGGAGAGAGAGAGAGCAAAGAGAAAAGCAACTCGTCCATATTACAGCTGCTCTGTCAGGTACCAAACGACGCCATAATCACTTTGTCATCTAGTTTGCTTTGATGTAGCCGTACTAGGCTCGAGTGTTTATCTGCCTAAAGTGCAAACCGTGTGATACAACCAGTGTGCGTGTGTGTCCATTTTACTGTTGTCAGACATGGTATTCATTGTGTGGGTTCATTTGTGTTAGGCTAACGTGTAGTTTATTCATCGCACGAGCAGAAATTACTTCTAAAAACCCACGGCAACACGTATTTCGGTGGAACATTTGTCAATATTGTCGTGTAACGAGACATAATATAAACGAAGCCCACTGAGCTTGAGCACAACTCGACAAACCAACGTCAGTGTCATTAGGAAAGCTAGCACCGTATGCTAACGCTAGCAGACAGTCAGTCGGAGCAAATGCACGCGTCTTTGAAAGCCCCCCCACGAAACTGTACGTACGGTACGTTCAGTTTCGTGGGGGGTCTTTCAAAGACATTTAACAACTGTTGGCATGCTTAAATGGGACATTATTCTTTGTTTGTTCTTCCCTTCTTCTTGCCCCCCCTCCCCGTCTGTGTGCTGGAGAAGACAAGACCTCCGTTTATTTTATCACGTCCCTCCCTCTGCCATGAGACGATTGGACGGTCGACGCGTCCGTCATTGTTTCTAGGCCGCTGATTGGTTGTTGTCGCTAGCTAGGATGACAAACGTCATTTTGTTATGGCCTTCTCTCTGTATGACGATACACTACTATAGCTCGCTAACGTTGTTGTAGCTTGTAGTAGTAGGAGGACTTCGTTGTGTACGAGGGATTGGGGAGGACTTCAGGGTGCCTTGGGCATATAATTTACATGCAACATATTAGTCACAAGTTGCCACGTTAGCAGTAAGACTTGCATGCAGTGCTCAATAGGATTTTTCGTTTTTTTTTGCCATGTGTAGGTTTTGCTTGACCTCTTCTTACAGGTGATTTGTATTTCGTCATACGATAAGCCGATTTACAATCTCACGACGCGTCGCGATGCAACGCATTGTCAGCTTGTAGATCGGCTATTTTCCACACACGATCTACGTCGTCGTACGACAGAGGTACAAAATGGATGG
Organism: Gymnoscopelus braueri; assembly: GCF_963280865.1. Classification (NCBI taxonomy): domain Eukaryota; kingdom Metazoa; phylum Chordata; class Actinopteri; order Myctophiformes; family Myctophidae; genus Gymnoscopelus; species Gymnoscopelus braueri. The sequence goes on along the minus strand of NC_137623.1, from coordinate 25,096,140 downwards.
CGTTGCCTGACTTGTCCTCATTGCTAGCTAGAGAACTGTCTCTCCACAGCTGAGACAGAACATGGTGGTGGTGATGCAATTAGAATTATGGGTTTTATTACATGCTTGCTTATTTAGCCCATGAATGTCATGTAGAGAACCTAAGGTGTGAAGTACCATCTATGAAAAGGAATATTATAGGCACTGTTAATGTATTAATGTGCATTATTGCTTCAAAGACAAATGTACATATGGGTTTTTATTTTTGCACTGGTCCAGTTTGTGACCTCGGACTTGACCTCAGATAACTGCATTGCTGTAGTGGTTGGGAGGTAACCTTCAGGTGATGTTCCAACCCTGGCTGACAGCTTCACCCTTGTGTCTGGCAGCGGTTTCCATGGTGATGGACCCTCCCGGTGGGAGAGACGAGCGGAGGAGGCAGGCGGAACGTCTTCGGCGGGAGGAGGCGTACTATCACTTCATTAATGAGCTCAGTGAAGAGGAGTACCGCCTGATGAGAGACAGTAATCTGCTGGGCACTCCTGGTAAGGAGGAACAAATTCTGTATTTTATTTGATTATCTAATACAGTCATTAATCTTCCAATACAAACAACACACAGTAAACGTATACATGTGATAGGAGATTGTTCTGTCATGTTTCTTAGCATCGACTACCTTTGCCCTCTAGCTGGAGATCAGGTGAGTGTTGGTAGTTTCACCTGACCCAGCACTTCTATCAGAGCATAATGACATGCTTCTTCACAGGGGAAGTTACTGCAGAGGAGCTCCGCCAGCGCCTCGATGGAGCAAAGGAGCGTGTGTTATCTCAGCCTCGTCCTGAGCCACACCCACTGACTACAGAGTCTGGAGAGCAGGAGGGCAGCAGCGCTGAGGGAGAGGAAAGAGGGGTTGGAGGAAGAAGAAGTGGAACAGGTAAGAAGGGGACATGTACTGGCTAGACTTGTCTTACACACACCACCAGAGAATGGCAGGACGGATAGACGCTGCCTGCAAACTTTTAAAGGACTGTTTCATGAGCGGGAGCGTGCTTTGGATACCATCTCCATAGCACTAGCACGCAGATTGACACGTGCAATGTTTGAATCCAGTTTGTGTTATTAGCAACCAGCTTAGCTGAAACAGCGTAAACATCAACTTCTCATGGTTGTGGGTGGCAACGATTCCCCGTCGGGTTCTAAATGACCGGGTTGACAGACAGACACACACACACACACACACACACACACACACAACTATGCATATAGCCTGCATAGTTTGGCTGCGCACATCGCCGGGTATGGACTAGTATATCTGAAATGAGAAATGCATGTACACAGATTGAACTTTTATCATATATATATATATATATATATATATATATATATATATATATATATATATATATATATTATATTAAATAACTATATTCTGATAGTACTCATTGATATAGTGTTTGTTCAGTAACGGGAGTGTCCCTGTCTCCTGCTCTTTAATACAGAAATGTAAACAGAAACGGCATTTTCAGGTCAGGATACCAATGAAAATGTATTTTCTGTTTATTAACAAGGTGGAGAGACGGGTATACCCGTTACTGAACATACGCTGTCTCTATAGCAATGATTTTAATCAGAATATAGTTCTTTAACCTTTTTACAAACGTTTTGTTTTAACCAAAGAATATCACTTGCCCTACAATTGAAATATGGTAGGCACTAGGCAGCCTACACAGCTTGTTGGGGTTAGTGAGGCTAGGTGACGAAAAGATTGAACTTTATTTGTAGTACAGTCCTCAGGTGTGGTAATAAATGGAAGTAATAACACATATATTAGTATTTATGATGATTTGTCACTTTTATGTTTGTTCACAGCCTTAACAATATATATTTGTTATAGGGGCCACAGAGCAAGGAGCAGAAACATCTAATGGTGATTCATTACTAGAGTGGCTCAACACCTTTCGACGCACTGGCAACGCCACTCGCAGTGGGCAGAGTGGCAACCAGACATGGCGTGCTGTCAGCCGCACCAACCCTAACAGTGGAGAGTTCCGCTTCAGCCTGGAGATCAATATCAACCACGAGCAGCCAGAGCCCGGGGAGCATAATGACACCTCAGACCCTGCAGAGCTGTCGATGCCAGCCTCTAGTATGACTCCGACCTCAATACGCACTGCTTCTTATTTCCCCAACCCCCGTCCTTCAGCCTCGCCCTACACTCAACCAAGGCCAGCCCCTTACCCATCAACTCGTCCCAGCCTCAGTAGGAGGGCGGCGAGGGCCCAGACACGCCGCACACGCAGCAGTGCCAATGCCCATCCCTTGAGCCCTCCAGCCCCCTCTACACCAGAGGTCCCTCCTGCTGCTGCTTTGAGGAGGACTGTAGCCTTGCAGTCTCCTCCACCGGTCTCTGCTCCTCTAACTACTCCTCTCGATCAAACTATGCCCATGCAACATCAGGCAATGAATGCAGCATTAGAACATGGGCGTGACGAGGTGACTGCTTCTCTGGACTGTCCCCGCGTGTCGCATCAGTCTGAGCCCCAGACCCTAGCAGCGGAGCATGAATCACGTGGCAGTAGGACTCGATCCAGAGGTCGTATCCGCAGGGCTGGGGGTGGGGCTACACCGTCACTTGGCTACATTGTAGCTCATCGTAGCTCGTCACGGCGAAGCCGACCACAGTTGCAAAGAACGGCTGCACCTAGTGTTGCTCCTACGTCAAGTGGTGGTGTCGGCGAATCTGGCGTCCACATTGTTGTTGAGCCAGGAACTGGAACTAGCGCTCTTCCCATGGAGACGGGGGAGGTTATGGCAGAGCCTGCCGCTCAAACAGAGCCGACCACCGAGGCAGGAGAACCTCAGGGCGAGTCAACTGTGACTGGAGCAGGAAGCACAGGGGTGCGGCGCCACCCTACTATAATGTTGGACCTGCAAGTGAGAAGGATCAGACCAGGGGAAAACCGTGACCGGGATAGCATTGCCAGTAGAACACGTTCCCGTGCCAGAGTCGCTGAAAACACGGTTACCTTCGAAAGTGACAGCGGAGGATTCAGACGGACCATCTCCCGGTCAGAGCGAGCTGGGATCCGCACTTACGTAAGCACCATCCGGATCCCATTGAGGCGCATCAGTGAAACAGGCCTGGGAGAGCCCAACTCCACTGCCCTGCGCTCCATCTTGCGCCAGATCATGACTGGTTTTGGAGAGCTCAGCACCCTCATGGAGACGGAAGCTGACTCTGAGATGGTCACACCCAACCACCCAGATGCCAGTGGTGGTAATCCTACCACTGGTCAGGCCTATCGCCTAAACGAGAATGCTGCTGGCCACAGAGATTCCAGTGAGATGGATCAGGAGAGGGTGGGACATATGGGGACTGAGGAAGGTCAGGGAGGTCAGGCTAGACTAGGAGTAGGAGGGGCAGTGAGTCCCAATGAGGGGCGGGCTACCAGCAGAGACACCAACAACCTGGTAGAGAACGGTACTCTGCCCATCTTGCGGCTGGCACACTTCTTCCTACTGAATGATGATGATGAGGAGGAGCACCCTCGCGGCCTGACCAAAGAGCAGATTGACAATCTGGCCACACGCACTTATGGCCAGGCCAGCCTGGAGGGCGAGGCGGGCCGTGCATGCAGTGTCTGTATCAATGAGTACGCCCAGGGCAACAAGCTCCGCCGCCTGCCCTGTTCCCACGAGTTCCACATCCATTGCATTGACCGCTGGCTTTCTGAAAACAACACCTGCCCCATCTGCAGGCAACCGATCCTCGCAGTGCATCAAGACTGACCCTTGGCTTAACCCTTCACCCACAAAACCCACCCACCTTGCTCCCTGCTGGCCGAACGGAGCATGCCCAACCGGGCCGTGCATGTACATAGCGCTGTCATGGTTTAATTAAATACATTGATGAAAATTCATAGCGTTAAAGCTGAAGGTGATGGAACTGAAAGTGGGGAGGAAAGGACCTATAAATGTAGAGAAATTTAAAAAGAAGTTTATTTTTTTAGCCTTTGTTTTCAGCACTTTTTGTTGTTTTAATTTTATTTTCTTCTTCCTGTGACTTTCTCTCTGGCCTCTCCATCACAATGCTCCTGAGTGCTGCATCAGAAGATGGCACTAATGCTTAACCAGCTCCTGTAGCCGCTGCTAACTAGTCTCAGTTTAACTCTTTAATGTCAACTTCACTTTTAGATTGGTTTAATTAGTTCATTGTTGTAAATACTCCACCAACGCTTGTGTTTGAGGGTTTTGAAGCAAGAATCTACTCACTCTTGTCCATTTTAAATGAAAGGAGGAAAACTCGGCCACCATTGCAGTCCTCCATTTTAAAGCTCTGACATCCATGTTTACATTTGTTAGCTCTTCTCTATAGCTTTCTCATATTTACAAATCCGTCAGTCATCAACACTATTCCACGCGAGAAAAAAGCATTTAAGGCAACTGATAATCAATAAGTCAGCGTAGCAATTTAGTCGCAAGCATTTGGTCTGTTGTGAGACAATGGTGTCCATAATAGCAGAATTGCACAATAAGGGGGTGAAAGGGCAGTATTGTATTTGTAATGCTGCTCGTGTAATGCTGCTCGTTGTTTATACCATAAGGCTTCATGAAAATTGAGTGTCCGTTTTTAGTCCTCTATTTCAAAGTCCTTCAAAAATATGTTCTTGTTGGTATGGAACACTGTTGTAATATGGAGTAAAAAATTTGGCTCACGTCTTCAACTTCGATGCAAACACATTGGCAGTTTGACGAGTTTCTTGAGCCCAGACTGTTGTAGCCTTGCCTGCCAACATGCCTCCACCATTGCTGGGCACTTGACTCCCATATGAGGTTTCATTCAGTTCACGTACTGTACAGTTAATGAGCATTCGGCCTGAGGGAGAGAAGGATGACAGAATGACTGCTCTTATTTTTAGTTATTTTATTTTTATCTTGTTTCATGAATGTTACAAGCACTGATAATATACCACAGGTATATTTATGGATCAGTGGTTCTACTAGTCTGTCACCACCAGGGAAGCATGTGCAACATCATTTTAGGAGATCGTCGCTGTCTGTTTGGAAACCTTGTATGTCCAAAACTGTTACTTTTCAGAAAATTAAAAAAATTACCTGTATGTCGCAATGGATCCAATGTAGTTATTATTTAGTCACAAGCTCTTTAATATTTTTCATTGGTTCAATATTTATAAAACCCACAGATGGACTTAATTTCTTTTCCTTTTGTTTTTCAAAAGTAGCAAAACTAACCCATCTACAAACTCAAACACGTCGCGATGCATTGTGATCTTTTTTTCTCTCCAATTTTTTTCCCTTATGTTTGGTTAATAAAGACACACAAATGTAACTCCATATAGACCGGCTGTTTTTGCTACTTTGAGTGACACTGTAGTATGAAGAAGTAGGGCATTCATCTACGAAAAAACGTAAGTTGAAATATGGACATACGATGTTTGTACCCGACAGCAACGAGATGGAAGAGCAGTATACAGGAGCTACCACATCTTTGCAGTTGCCATGTGAGTCTCACAACCAGGAGTTAGAATGTGGCAGAGTGTGAGAGCGTCAAGTGTGTGTGTATATATGGGTTTAGAGTGAGTGTCTCTTTTTTGTGTGTTGAAGGAAATTACTACGCAGAATGTTACGTTAAAGTTCTCAAAGCATCCGTTTGTTCAATATCCACCAGAGTTGGAGGGGGTTGTGGTCACTCAATTCAAAAGTGAATATTTATTCTTTTCCTATTTAATAACTCAAAATGAACTTTTGACATGAATATGTATTATGTTATGTGATGAGATTAAAAGTTAAGATGGTGTATAAGATGATGTCACTATGTAATGAACATTTTTTTTTTCTCTGCTCCTTAACAATGGAATAAAGTGCAGCTTTGTTATGCCTGGGGATCTTGTTTGTAGCATCTGTCTGCACACTTGTCATTTTTCAGTGTGCTTTCACGTGCATCTGTGGCACAAAGGACGTGCTATTTTATACTGTGTGTAACAGTAGTTCAACAGCAATTCCTATAACATTCACAATGAGTACACACACGGTAAACAACATTTAACTTCAAACAAGTAGGCTACTAAATTGATGTGGCAACTTTGTATAGGAATAAAACTATTCCTGTTGCAGTGTAGAAATTACGTTAAAAGAGATATGTAGGCTACACAATGTAGCAACTTAGTATAGGAATAACATTTCCAGTAAAGTGCAGCCATTAAGTAATGTAAGACATACATTTCTTGCAAAAGCTGTATTTGCAACAGCAACTCTAAACATTCAAAATAAGCATGTACAGTGTAAATAGAGTAGCATCTACACAGTATTCTTGTAAACTAAGTTCACTTCAAGTAGGCTACAGTGGCACAATACATATTGCACAAGCAAGTGGTAGGCTATTGCTCATAACCTGAAGAGCAGTGGCTCAGTTTCTTCAAGATGAGAATGTCTGCCCTGACTCCTCCTAGCCTATTTCTCTTTGCATCATGTTATGAACCAAGGGTCATATATGTAGTTTCCTGTGTGTTTTTCCCTCGTTGGTGTATGGGTGACTGAGTGGTGCTGATTGAGTACCTGTTGGTGTGTGAGTGGGATGACTGGTGTCTGACCGTCTGAATGTGAGTGGTTGGCTACTATTTGGACCTGGCTAGTGATTGGTTATGTACAGGGGCCCACCCTGAGGTAATTTACCCATGTTTTAATGTAAAACATGGGTACATTTATTAAGGTGTAAAACTTTTACACCTTAATAAATTGCTGTATTTTGTCTGGTCGTGTTTGGGAAGGAGGGAGTACATTTTTGTGTTGCGCCTTAAGGTCCCCCTAGGCCGGGGCGTAACTATCAACAATGTTGGACTGCACTGAACACTGACAGTCTCTCACTAACCACACTGGTGCAAGGAGCACAGAGGAATTTTGCAGCAGTGGGTTTCATGGTGGGAAACCGTATTTTGTTGCCTCCAGTACAGGAATGAGCTGTCTGAATGTGGGATAATTTGTTCTGCATCCTTCAAGCTGCTCTTTCTGCCACCGTGCCACTGCTGCTTGGCTGTGCTTCCACCTCGTGTCACCAGGCTTTTCCATGGCAGAGAAATGTGGGGCCTTTCCCCCCCCCTCACTGACGCTCTATCTTCTCCACCTCTTGGCATCCTTGATTCTGTCTGCACTTTTATTCTGTCCAATAAGGGACACTCTTCATTTATCATGTCTTATTATGCTATGCGTGTATATGTAGATATCCTGATCTTTTTATGTTCTCTTTGGTTTTAAAGTCCAAACTTACACATTTGGATTTAGAAACATGGGTCCAAAAGAGTGGCAAACTGGCAATACACATTTTTTATTATTGTCTCCGCCAGGCCGAAAGGCATGGCGAGAGAGTATGTTTTCGCCCCTGTCCGTCCGTCCGTGTGTCCGTGTGTGTGTCCGTCCGTCCGTGTGTCCTGTCTGTCCGTTAGCACCAAATCTCCGGCACCGTTGGCCCGGTCGCTGCGAAACTGTGCACACACACTCCCTGGATGCCAATTCAGAACCTCTGCCTCAAATTTTTCACATGGGCCTGTTATAGCGCCACCAGGAGGCCGATTTGTGCAAAACCCATTTTTTCCCATTACTCCTACAGTTTTTAACCAAACCTCATGCAAATCGGTACACAGTATCTCTATAGTCATGTGATCAACCCTGATCTGTCCGATTTCCCATATTTCATCCTCATTGGCTAAGGTTACCATCCAAAGTTTGCAGGATTGGTCCGTTTTGAACAAACTGCCTCAAATCATGAACGCAGCTTGCCATTTGCATAAAATTGCACACACACATTCCCACTAGGCCGAGGAAGAAATGGCACTTAAAACTTTTCGCATCAGCCTCATGGTGGCGCTATAACAGGCCGATTTGCATTTTTAACTATAACTGCACCGATCTGCGTGAAACTTTGCACGCCTACTCCCTAGAGGCCAAGGAAAAACATCTGCACTGCATTTTTCACATCTGCTTTTTACAGCGCCACCAGGAGGCCGACTTATGTCAAATACATTTTTGGATATTAATCCTTCAGATTTTATCCAAACATCACACAAATCGGTACACAGTATCTCTATAGTCATGTGATCAAGACGCATCTGTCCGATATTTCATATTCCATCCTGATTGACTAAGGTTGACTTCCAAAGTTTGCAGGATTGGTCCGTTTTGAACAAAATGTATGAAATCATGAACGCGGCGTGCGATTTCCGTGAAAATTTGCACACACATTCCCACTAGGCCGAGGAAGAAATGCCACCCTTTTCACATTGGCCTATTATAGCGCCACCAGGAGGCCACAATAACTTACCTGACCTGGCGGAGACCTGTGCTCCGAGGAGCACTTTTTCTAGTTCCTTTTGTTCTAACACAAGGAAGGCAGCTAGAAAAGATAATGACACAATTGTATACAATATGTAGTGGGGGTTCTGCTTCATCTGTCTCGGATAAGGGGTCCTTTGACTGAAAAACGTTGAAGAACCCTGTTTTAAATAATCTGATATCATAATCTCTGACACAAACATTTAATCTGCATTTATTCCAGAGTCATGTAATGTCACCAAAAGCACCTGACCGGAGAATGTGACACTGTTCCCCTATTTTCCCATTTCCTTTCTTTATTTCTGTTTAAAAATAAAATGGGTTAAATTTTTTCTTTCTTCTTTATTGCCCATAAGACATGGAAGTTGTAGTGGAAACAGAAACAACGTGACAACTGTAATTCACAGATAAATTGCACTAGTTAGTTTAGTTACTGCTGTGAGGAAACTCTGGTTTTAAGAGCCAGACAGACCTCTAGTGGACAAAATGAGAAAAGGCGAGAGTAAAAAAAAAAAAAGCTGCCCTCAGTTCACTCAATGAAAATGTAGCTACTCAAATCTCAAAATCCAAAAAGGAGATATTTACTCGCGACCCATAAAAATAGGTCCGCGACCCCCCATTGGGTCCCGATCCACCGTTTGGGAACCACGGATCTAGAGTGACAGTCCATGCGCGCCCCCTTAAAGCCGCAGTAGCAGCCATATGGCACAGACAACGAGGGCGCGCACGCATGTCAGGATTAGTCTCAGCGCGCAGGCGGCGTTCGTCGAAGTGAACAGGCCGAGAGAGTCGACGTAAAAAACAACCACAACAACCTCTCCGGTTCCCCCGACAATAATGATCCTTCACCAGCGAACGCAGCTCTGTCCTCCCAGGCCCGCGTCCCCCTGCTGCTGTGTCTGCGTCGAGCCATGAGCATGAGCCGGTGTCCACATTCTAGTCTGTCAGAGACCCGTTCACCAGCAGGATGTATTTCAACCGGAGAGGGAAGAAGATACACAGCGAGGGTAAGCTTCAATAATCTGGTTTTATTTAGGGGTCAAGTGTACTGTTCACCCCCCCCCCCAAGTAGCGTCGACGCCCGACGTGACAGCGTCTCGCTGACCCATCTATTAGCCCACTGTAATAGTCGATTCATCCCAGTAGTAGCCTATAGGCCAGTGGTATTTGAAAATAGCAGATCTACAATCTCTCGATCTGCTATTTTCACTACTTCTTAAACATTTAGTTTTCTAATTTATGGAATTTCTTAGTTTTTTTTAATGTTGTTCCTTATTCATGAACATTTTTGAATTTCTTCTTTTTTTTTAAAGTTTTGAAATAAAAATAACGGGATATTTACTCGTGACCCATACAAATGTGTCTGCGACCCACAAATGGGTCCCGACCCAGTGATTGGGAAACGGTGGTCCGTGGTCTATTAGCCCACTATAGTCGATTCATCCTAGTAGTAGCCTATAGGCTACATTGTTAGGCTACATTGTTTTGCGGAGTCGTATACGATGCGGGGATATTTATTATAAGGCCCTATGTGTGTCCCAGTCACACAGGTGCGCGGTTGCGTTCGGAATGAATAACGGAATTTGGGATGGTCCGGGGACTGCGGCACGGGAAGCTCCGCTCCGATCGTCCCAGTATGGGGGCGTGCGGTCCAAGCCTGGGTGTTTTGGATGCGAGGGACAACTGCAGGTGCCTCAAGAGAAACGCACTCCGTTTTTGTTTTTAACCACTTAAACCCCATATGGTTGAGCGGAGTCCCTCAGGGCTCTATACTAGTGTATGTTCTGTTATTTTTGGGAAAGCTTACGCCGATTGACAAGCTCACAAGGCATCCTGAGCTTGAATGTCGATCTGCTATATGGATGCTGGGGTTTAAGTCGTTAAAGTAGCCTTATGAAGGTTTGTGTGTGTGTGTGTGTGTGTGTGTGTGTGTGTGTGTGTGTGTGTGTGTGTGTGTGTGTGTGTGTGTGTGTGTGTGTGTGTGTGTGTGTGTGTGTGTGTGTGTGTGTGTGTGTGTGTGTGTGTGTGTGTGTGTGTGTGTGTGTGTGTGTGTGTGTTACAGACACTCACATTTCATGACCTGCTTAGTGATGGGCCTACATTTTGATGTAATTTGCCTGTAAAACATCACCAAGTCAAGCTCATGGGACACCCCATAGGCCCATTACCACGCCTACCGACGACTTAAAAACCATGTGACTGTTTAGATTGCCCTTTATTCTAAGCTTCACCTGTGGAGGTCATCGTGAGAGAGCCCAGCAATCTGCGGTCACGATTCAAGCAGCACGCTTTGTTTATGTTATACATGGCATTTGCCTAATAAAGCCTATACTGTATTCATATGTATGCCTTTGTATCCCTAAAACAAGCAGATTTTGGCAGACATACAGTACAATGCGAACTGAGGTGAGGAGGTGTGTGTATACTAGGCAAAAGGCATGAAAACCTTCCATGATAAGCGTGAATACACTGTTTTTCAGCTGAGGACGATGATTGGGACAGGACTGTAAAAACATAAGGTGTCAGAACAGGAGATATGATGATGTGACAAATGGTGAGCCTGCTACTGCAGTCAGGCCAGGCCATTGGATTGGATTGTCCTGGAAGAGAGCTGCACGTGCTCAGCTGGTAGTGTTGCTTTTCAATGGGCACATAGGATTCATTGTTGTTGTTGTTGTCGTGTGTGTGTGTGTGTGTGTGTGTGTGTGTGTGTGTGTGTGTGTGTGTGTGTGTATGCACGTGCGTGCAAGCGTGCGTGTGTGTATGTATGCCTCCAGCTGGTTCCAGAAATAGATAGGACATATAGTTGGGAGATGAGCGCCAACTGGTCAACTTTCTTCAGGCGTTGGAGTTTCTGTAGCCTGACAAGTTAATGTATTGCCTCCTGAAAAAAATCCTTTTCATGAATATTCTTTTGTAACTCACTGTAAGCTTGCTGATGCCTATACATTGATGCTCTTAAAGGACCATAATGCTCAATACAGTCATTGTCTATTCTATTCCTTCAGCCTTTGTACAGAAACATAGGCTTATACTGTTTTCCATTAATGGCTTTATTTTTAGATTTAGCACATTTTCTCCTTAGTCATTAAGTGTTACAAACTGAATAATTGAATCGGTGTTGTTGGCTGAACATCATTGCAAGTTACTATAAAGTCATGGACGTTTGAATTTTGTTCTTAAATCAATCTAGGGCCTATCCCGAGACTATTCTTGGCTACACCTTTCAAATCAATATGCACTTTAAAATGCATTAAAAAACAATATTGGACCTTTTCACACTTGACAACGTAAACATTCTGAATGGGTCCACATTTATTTTCTGTTTCAGTGTTTGTGAATATCAGTATATAACAGATGGACTCAAGCTCAAGCTGTTCCCTAGCAATGCAATTCCCCTGACAACGTAAGCATGGCAAAAAAATAAAACACGCAATTTGAGTGTGTGTCTCAAGAGAGTTTTAAGTCTCTGCAAGTTGATTTCAGAATCAGGATTCTTTTTATTGGAATTTGTCTCAAATTGTAATACCATACTGAAATCAAAGACCAGCTGAAATAAAAAAAATCTTTGTGCGCTTTTAGAGCATATCTGTGGTCATAATGTTTTTTTTATATAAAACGTCCCCAAAAGTCCAATCTTAATTACTTCCTATCAATTAAAACGTAATGCGTGATTACATCGGCAAGTACTAATCAATTTCAACCAATGATGACTGGCACCTGTCAATTCTATAGCTCAAGGGTCAATGCCTCTTCCACATGGAGCTGATGTTAGACACTAGAGGGCAGTGCTAGTCTGTTGTATCTCTACAAAAATGGCGAACTTGTTTTAAACAAGTTTGTCCAGTGTTTCTGAAAACATTTGAGGTGAAAACTAGGCAATGCAGTAACATAAGCAGTGCCTTGTTGCAGTTTAGAGATCGCAGAGTTTAGACCCTTAGGGGACAAATGCATGCTGTATGGAGGTTGGAATCCTTAGCTGTTAAACTTCACTGGTTTAACCCCTGCCCCTGGTGCTGTGATTGACGGAGACAAACCCAGCGCCTATTTCACTAGGAATTACCTCACGATATGGTCGCCAAAAGCCATTTCACCTGATCTTTAATGGAATACAATGACTTCCTCAAATCGATCAAATGATCTGCAGTAATATACTGTGTGAGTACTGAGTAGAATTTGCCACATGTTAATGTTTTAGCATAGAAGTTAGTGTGTTGATGTGTTACCATTAGATTTTTAGATTACGGTAAGCTAGAAAGTGGTCTAAAAACCTAAGAAGCCATTTGGCCAGAGAATACATTTCGAGGGACTCCCTGCTACGTCTCCCTCCAGATGGAATGGGAAGCATTCCAGCATGAGTGTCAGTTGGTTCATAGCATTAGCCGCTCTCCATGGTGTGTTTCCTATAATCTCTCCTGTAAGAGTTTGACCTCTTCATTCTCTGGTCTAATTATCATCCCTTGTGGCGTCGGTGACGTCTACAGCCACCAACTTGAGAGAGACACACACACACACACACACACACACACACACACACACACACACACACACACACACACACACACACACACACACACACACACACACACACACACACACACACAATAGCAGACATAACACATGTAATCATTCTGTAGGGAAAAAACTACTTTGTCATTAGACACAATCATACATCTTGTATTCATGATGTAATATGATATAGTTTTGTGAGATAACTGTGTCAGACATTGTGCCGAATGATTCTGTCAAAAATAACCACACATTTAGTCTCGGTGTAGGTCATTGTGGTTTATGGGAGTGAGGCAGCTATGGCTATTGTCTGCAGTGTACGTGTTGACAGGTTGTCATGGCTGCTAAACTGTTAAGGATGCCATTTGGGAAATTGAGGTAAAGAACTGCAGCAAATGATGTCTTTCCTGAATATTAGGTGCAATTACATCAGATAGCCACAAGAGAGCACTCCTGGACAAGGATCACATGGATTTGAGGCACTTTGGTCAGGACCTATGGTCAGGACAGGAAACCATTGAACCTCTCTCCATACATGGGGTTAACCAACAGTCTAAAATCACACTTCACTCAGCGCAAAGCTATTACACACACACACACACACACACACACGCACACGCACACGCACACGCACACACTTGCACATTACACTCATACATTCACAGTGTGGATGTTGACCCACAAGTGAGCTGCGTTTGGCTGTGTTACTGACTTCCTCTCTTGTGTGTGTGTGTTGTTTTCTCCCGTGGCGGCTTCTCTCTGGTTCCCACAGAACAGTTAGTGTTGACCACCATTAGACAGGAGTCCACTGAGCTACAAGACCCAGGCCTGGGTGCCGGCGCCATCGTGCGCACCTGCCTCGCAGACAGGTTGGACAAAAGTGAGTTGGCTCTAATGGACTGGATGGTGCTCCTCCTACACCCCCACCCCCCTTCTTCCCTCCCGCTTTCTTCTGCTCGGAGTCATGGGTGCATGTAGCCACGCAGAATGGCCCAAACAGCTGCAGGGCGGTCTCCCAACCCCGGCCCCAGAGAGCTACAAGGCCTAGTGCTAAATGAGTGCTTTGGGTTCATATCAGTGGAGTGGAATCAGAGATGGCGTTACCGGTTGGGGAACAATCACTGTAATTCCCTGTAGCTCTGAGGGGCCTGGTGTGATGACCACTGAGCAGGAATTTTAAGGCTCACTGCATGTTCTTGTAGGTACTGTAGAGTGATGACCGCACACGGCCAGCTTACGGATGAAGTCGGGCAGATATACACAGTGGTTTTGGTCTTTGCAAACCTCCTGGTGACAAATTCACATTCTTATGCGCAGCTAAGTCCTGAGTGTTAATTTAACTCTGAGAGTTGTCTGTATATGTCAAAAGTTGAATTAACACTTGCTGTGTGCGCACAAGAATGCACATACCATGCATATGTGCACATGGCATGCCTTAATATAGCATGTGCATTGCAGCATTCATGTACTCTATGTGACTTTTTGGGGAGCGGTTGCATGCTGGAAGCTTGCATGATCTATGTTGTTGCTTAAATGTACATGTTCATGTGCATGCATGTGTGTACATTAGGGTCAATGTGTGTGTGCTTATAGCCATTACCGTGTTTGAGTGCATATGCAGTTGAAAACGTGTACAGTGTACTCTGTGTGTGTGTGTGTGTGTGTGTGTGTGTGTGTGTTTATGTGCGCGTGGCGTTCTCACCTGTAGGATGGATTAGCAGCAGGCGAACTTGCAGAGCAGACACAGAGAGGATTAGCATCTTGTAAGAGGATTTCTTTCATAATTCTTGCATCGTCCCTGTGCGAAACTGGACCCAGTGGGCACCCTGGTGACCAGGTATACCTGGACCTGTGAATACGACCTTTAGGTCGCCTTGGATAGCAGCACGGCCATGGGACGTAGGGGTCAGGCGACCAGACAAGACTCCGTAGGTAACAGTTTCCTGACCGCATGGCGGGATTATGGGCTGGATAGAGGCGCACAGGAGGCTAGACAGGAAGCATAATTGGGACAGACTGAAGAAGGCTTGCTATCACTGGCCATTTGCATGTAACTTTGCAAGTGCAAATTTAACCTAAATAGTTTGTCAGCTTTGACATGATCAAAATGTTTAAAGTGCTCAGTTCTCTTAATGCTTAGACGGAAGGATATCATTGTAGTTATTGATCTACAATTGCAGTTATGATGAGGGGAAAAAAGCGGTTGGCTCCTTAAACGGCTGAGCCTGGGTGAAAGACCAGATTAAACGTGTAGACATCTCAAAAGCTTTGTTTCATGCCGTTGAGAACACAACACTGGTAGGTGGGTTAATTGCCGATGCACTGATACTGGTTGACATCTGAGTCGCCCCCTGACTGATGGCAAGGGCACAGCATGGCAGGGTGTCTGGTGAAATATGCTCTGCCATTCTGGGCAATGTGGATGAATTATGCAGCGCCTGCCCCAATCCATTATTCAGCAGCACGACCTGCTTTTTAGTAGTGAAAGTTTGGCACCGGGCCAGGGTAGCTTGGGTTCTGCCCTAAACATCAGGCTTGGAGCACAAGATGTTATTACATGATGAGTGAAGTCCAGTTCAGATGACTGGTTTGATGGCTGATGGATTAATCTCAGCTACCTATCTAAATTGTCAGAATGAACTGACCAGATTTCTTTCTGCAGATCTTTCTTTGAGCCGATCACCATATATGCTTGACCCCTTGTGATGTTTTACTTCTCCTGTTTCAAACTTATGACACCGGTATTAAAGGCTTTATAAATAGTCAACTCCTGTTATAATCATACCATGGTTGCTTCTGGCTAGTGGCTGCCTAGACATACCATGTCAGTTTACAGCGAATGAGTCTTTCTTAGCTTCCTCAACCAGATGGGTAGCTACTAGCTGGCAGGGTCAGGGTGTTCGGTGAGAAAGGATCGGTCTAGTTTTACCTGCTCGGGTGACCGCTGTCTGTCAGGTCTATTGCACCTGGCCAGGTAGTCTGGGTGTGTCATGTGTAATTGACCTCGCTGTGCCCTTCCGTGGTCACTCGACTGCTGACTCGACAGCAGCTCATCAGTAATGAGTTACCAAAGTGACTGTGTGCCTCCACACCATCAGAGATGAGTAATGAAGGCATTGATCCGCTCAGGAATGAATCGGTGTAGGAGAGTGTTGCTGAGAAGGCCAATATTGATCTGCTTGGACTGAAAAGGATTGTGAGATGGGGAGAAAGTGGCCAGAGAAGGGGAGAAAGTGGCCAGAGAAGAGAAGGGGATGGATAGAGCAAAAAAGTCAGAGAGGTGATGGAAGGGAGATGTTCTAGCACTGTAAATATAAATTGTGTGAGTAAAAATAGCACAAAACAGCAGGAGGACCGTGAATAATGGTGTTGTTGGCAGAGTAAGAGCATCGATTTGGCTAAGTGAGGTATATTAAAAGGTACGTAATATATGATGACAGACTAACAAAAAAGAGGACATAAGACTATGAGGGGGACATGATGATATAGGAATAGAAGGAAAGTTTCTTGACTATAGTAGAATGGACAAGAAAAGACAGATTTAAAGTAGCAGCACTCTGCAAAAAAAGCAAGCTGAAAGGACGACTTCACCCATTTTCAACCTATCTTCATATAATTGGTCCACATAATGCTCATTATATGGTACCATTTTTTTCTACTCACTCTGTGTCTCAGAGGAGGACTTTGGACAGTTCAGAAACCCGCCTACCAGTGACTTCATCTGTATTATTATTATAACACATTTGCATTACTTGTATCCAGACTTCTCGGGCTGCTTTCAAAAATGTTCTAGTCAAGTTATCCTTCTGTAAAGATAATTTGGCTGGTTTTAAGAATCTGTCTTGTTTCATGGTATGACTTGATTAAAGAAATAATCATGAAACAAGGAAAATAATCTTAAATAGTAATTTCATTCATTCATTTCATCTGTCTCAAGAAATGCCCGATTTAACACTTGGTTGCGTGCCGGTGTTGTACACCGAAAATAGCTCACAGTGGAGCTTGTAGGATCAGTTATTTTCGGTGCACGACACCAGAGCGCAACTAAGTATAAAAAAATTGCCCTTATGTGTCTTCTTGCAGTGAAGCAATGGCACTTCTTTGTCTTCACTTCACTAACTCTAACCTTGAACCGCCTTCAAACAGTTATTTACAACCATACTATCTTGTTTGACCCGAGCTCTCAGCGAGCTGGGTGGAAAACTGAGCTGTGATTGTGACTTATGGCCCCAGTGGGTCCATTAGGTGATAACCTGTTGAGGAGATAGGCTGGTTATTATCGGTTAATCTCGACTTTGACCATAGTGCTCTCCCTTGTGCAGTGCGTGGGATGTAAACATTGGATGTTAAGACTGCAGTAGGAAGGAATTGCACATGGAAAGACGTAAAACGTGCCTGTAAAACGTCTGTTGCACCCAGGCCTGATATGTCTCATTTATTGTTCAGTAACAGGTCCTTCCTCCCTGTCTCTCCAGCTCTTAAGTAAACAGAAACATTTATCCAATCAAAAGAGATAACTCATACAGGATACAGAGAAACTGAAACTGAAAAAGGGAATTTGTTTTCAGCGGTAAATAAAGGTACAACAAAATAAACGAATGACACAAAGAAATAAGCAGACAAAACTGAAACTGGACTACTATAAAATTGAAGCTGATAAATGGTTACTCTCTCTTTAAAAGTATTTTATGTTTATTGAAGAGTGACGGGGAGACCCCTACTGAAAAAACACTCTATAGCAATGATTACTATCTGAATATACAGATTTTACCTTTTTAATTAAAAACTTTTGACCAGTTTTTAACGAATAATGTCACTTACCCTACCTTTTAAGCCCTATATACTTCATATGACAAATATTGAAATGATCTTAATTGCTATCATGTTATGAACTTGTAGATTGGCTATTTGACATTTTTGAAAGATATTATTCAGTTTAATACCAAATCCAATAAGAAAGAGAAAGCCTGATTATTTAATCCGCTCCTCAACAATACCTCTGCCTAGAATATGCAACATCTTGTTCATCTGTTATGTTTCTGCATTGTCCTGTATTGTCCGTTGCCCTCCCATAAAATATAAAACAAAACAGATTATGAGCTTGTAGGTTGGCTATTTTTCAAATAGCCACTTTATATTGGCTATTTGCTGCTGGGGACCCACTGGAACCATGCACCTCAAGCTCAAGGACGCATCAAAATCAGTTTTAACCCTATTTTTGCTTCAGCTATCAAAAAATATTATTGAATGAATATTTTTGAATTTGATTGAAAAATCTGCTTAACATTTGTACACAATTTGTACTCTTATGGCTATGGGCCCCCAGAAATACCTTTTCCGAGGTCTCCGCATTTGACTGGGGCAGAGAGTATTGGTGCCGACCGTTTCTGCATTCTACGTGGAGAGGTGCTAGATAGGTTTGGTGGGCTGGGTCCATTTACACTTCATCACTCTAATGTCACTGTCAAAGATTATGTTATAAAGATCACATCTATTGGCTGTGGGCCCAGGGCACTGTAGCCTACACTTTCAACAGTGAAGATATTCCATCTGCTAAACCCTGCCCCTGTTGTTATATTTTTTCTGAATTATTGATGCAATCATCCTGCTGTTGTTTTCTGTTTCACATAAACTCTACACAGATGTCAAGAAATGAATGGTACAGCTTACCTGCTTGGCTACATGCAAAAACATGTAAAATCATTGCTACCAGCCAGGTCCCTAATTTGCAAGTACTGGTCTGGTGATGAAAATGCATCGAATGTTACACAGGCTGCCACAGGCAAGTCGAGAGAGTGAAAGTGCATGGAGCAGATCCGTTCGAAAGTGATCTCTTGATGGATGGCTCCGGTCTCGGGGATGTCATTTGAGCCGACTCTGTGTGACTGACTGTAGAGCAGCCTGCAGCAGGGGGACGATACGAGGCTCCTGGCCCTTTAAAACGCGGAGCCCCAGCTTCCCCCTCCGCATGCAGCCTGTAAGGGGCTCACAGGGTTCCTCGCGGGAAGAGACGCAGTCGCAGGCCGTGTGTCGTTGTCTAGACTACAGTCAGGAATCAGCCGCTCGGCATCAAATCGGAGGGCGAATAAAGGCCGAATGACGGCTCTCGGAAGCGGCAGATGACGACGCGGCGTCGGGCCGTTTCGGTTGGCTTCTGCTATCATTCACATGAGTTGTTTGGGAGCTTCGCTGACAAGAAGACAAGAAGTGACGAGCGGCGTGCTGCTCCATCTGTCGTCGCCCGGCTGGGTCGTTGTTGAAGCAGCTGCCGGGTAAACCGTCACGACCAAGACCTGTCCTGGCTGTCCGTCCGCGTGTCTTTCCGTCCGCTCCATTATTTAGCGCAGACAGTCGAGAGTGGAAAAGGCTCCACTGGTGAGAGGGAGATGGAGATGCATTTAGCTGTGTAGCGTGGTGGCAATGGGGTAGTTTAATAGCTCCAATCGGAACCTCTCCCTCCGCTATAGCTCCAAGATGAGGTCCCACAGCGTAGGGTGCCGGCAGAGTGCGACACCGGCGAATATTGGCCAATATTGTTGATTCTTTTACCTTTTCCCGCACATCGTATCCAAAAAGTAAAGCTCGTCCCCACTGCTCTCAGATATTTAACATTTTAGCGGTCCAGAAATGTTTTACCGACGAACTTGATTCTTGAAACAAGCGTTTATAGTTTTTTTTTTTTGCCAGCCTGTGGCTGCAGTCAACCCCCCGTTCGCATGCGCATTACTGCTCCCGTTAAGGTTGCATTGGGAATACATGCCACAGGCTGATTAAATAAGCGATTTAAACGCTTGTTTCAACCCGTCGCTTACATTTTCTTGACCGCTAAAATGTAACATCTGAGAGCAGGGGGAAATGCCTTTAGTTTTTGGATGCGATGTGCGGAAAAATGTAAGAATCAACAATATTGGCCAATATTCGCCGGTGTCGCGCTCTGCCGGCAGCCTACGC
Source organism: Gymnoscopelus braueri (assembly GCF_963280865.1). NCBI lineage: Eukaryota > Metazoa > Chordata > Actinopteri > Myctophiformes > Myctophidae > Gymnoscopelus > Gymnoscopelus braueri. The sequence goes on along the minus strand of NC_137623.1, from coordinate 25,076,355 downwards.
TGTGGGACCTCGGTCATCTCGGAGCTACACAGCGGAGGGAGAGGTTCCAAACGGGGGTATAATAAATGTGACAAAGGGCAGATGAATGGGGAGGCTGTTTTAACGCAGGGCAAGTGTGCTGCAGCACTTCTGTGTGCTACTTTCCCTCGGAGCGGCCGTTACATTGTAACGACTTTCATGTCAACGGTTACATGAAAGTAAAAAGTTCTGATAAAACATGCACACACAAAAAAAACGTGTTTGTTTCGCCTTTGTGCGCCCCTCAGTCAGCACATTCATTCTACAACACCGGGTTGGAGGGGGGGGTGGGGTGCATTGACGTGCATGCATTGACGGTCCAGGCAGCTGAAAGACAAGGCAGTGTTTATAATGGGGGTGAAACGTCACCAAACGAATCGACCGCCAGCTTACATCAGCATACATAGTAGCCTTTCTAGTATTTAGTGGCTCCACTTTTGAACTGTAAAGCACATCATCTCTTGTTGTCTGTGTGTCTCTTCGCTGTCTCCCACACCCACTCACTCACACTGTCACTTACCCCAGCCTCATCGCCTCCTCCTCTCTCCTCCCACCCATCCAACGGTGCAGGACCCGCTTGCTCGTCCGCCGGCTACCGCAAGGCAGATGATGAGATGTCCGGGACCACATCACAGGCGGATCCCGTAGACGCCACGGCGCGCATGGTGTTCCTCAACCGGCCCCAGACCACCAAGTTCTGCGATAACCATGTCAGGTAAAGGTGTTTCAGTTTCTGAGTTTGGACGTTTGACCACTTGAACCCCATATGGGTAACCGGAGTCCCTCAGGGCTCAATAGTGTCTTTTCTGTAATTGTGCATGGGGAAAGCTTTCGCTGAAAATAGCCGATGGACATGAGCTGGTTGATCTGCTATATATTTTCAGCAAAAGCTTTCCCCACAATACGATGCTGGGGTTTAAGTGGTTAACCTTTTAATTTTTGTATTGCTTTTACACTTTTGTTTTATGTGCACAAGTTATAGCTGGCATGGGCTGCTTTAGCTTACATCTTTTATTGTTATATTGCAAGTTCCAATAAAAACTCAAATGAATCACAGCTCTACATTTACCTCTGGCTACTCTTGACAGACCTATTGATAAGGTTATATAATAACTCACTTATTAAGTGGTTGTTTGCAACTTTGGTCTACATCTGTAGCAGTCTCACAGAGTCAGACATGATCAGATGTCACATGATCGAATAATCTCAGCAATAAAGTGCTTTACTTAACAGTTCATTTACATTACATTACAGTCATTGAGCAGATGCTTTTATCCAAAGCGACTTAGTACAGTAAGTGCATTTAACACAGGTAGGCAAGAAAACTACTGCCTAAAACATGACTAATTTTCTTAATCAATATGGCTACTGGCTATGAATACTTAAAGGGATAGTTCACCCCCAAAATGACTTTTTTAGATATTTTTATTGTTTTTGTCCAATTCCTAAGCCAATAATTTGAAGACCGGCAGTGTTCCGGTAGGAGACACAAAGAGTCTCCTTTGTATCTCCTACCGGAACCGCTGCCTACCGGTCCGCTGGTCATCAAATTATTGGCTTAGGAATGCGATAAAAACAAAAGAATATCCATGAATTCAAGTCTCCATGGGACTAATCGATAGAAGAAAAGTATTTTTTTTGGGTGAACTATCCCTTTTAAGACCGGCAGTGAAAGCCAATTACCTAGGCTACCCTCAAATGCATGTATATAGATTGCAGACAGTAAGTAAACTGTGTTAAACTAAATTGAACAAAATGTTTTCTGGGATTCACAATTTAAATCCTGGATTAACTGTTGTGAAGCACTGTAGGACAGTTTGGTGTTAAACAGCTATGGATTACAAAAGAGTATAGGGCAGTTTCAGCCTGCTTCTTGAAGACTCGGATGGATTTGTTCCATCAAGGAATTAATCCATGGACATGCCCTTCTCCAAAGACGGCATGATGTGTGCGGATGCAGGACGACTGGGCACTTAAACATTGTCGGCACCCCAATTTACAATTTAGGCATTTAGTAGACGCTCTTTATCCAGAGTGACTTAGCGACAAGGTAAACGCATACATAAAAATGCATAGAGACAGACCTTAAATGGGCTATTTTTTCCATAAAACAAATTCAGAAAAATGTATGCTTTAGATCAGAAAATGGTCAGACGTAATGTAAAGTATACATGATTTGAACATGCACGTTGCATCATTATCAGACCAAAAGTTACCCTTCAGCTACTTGTTTGCCCAAAATGACTGGGCTATCCACAGGTGTTATAACAATTTGTAGCAATTGTAGGCATATTTTAGCCCTTAAATGTCATGATTATATTTGGCCCCCAATTTATAAAATAATGTAAATATATGATGTAATATAAAATAAATACATATTTGTTTAAATGGTGCCCAGTGTTCTCAGGTGCCTACTCTTCCGGTTACCTTGTGTGCTACCACATGGTTTAAGCCTAAGTCACAGCTCATGGCTCAGTCATGACTGGTTGAGGAGAGAACTGGGACTATAAATGGGGTGCAGTGGGACATAGTCCAACGGCATTGTAGTATTGTATTGATGTAATCAATCAATATCATGACACTTTACGCACTGTACAGAGCATGTCAGGACCAGACTCTTTATTTACAGAGTAGTGTGTTACGTCCTAAACAGCTAACATGTGGGTGAATGTTCTGGGCATGTGGTTATCTGTCCTGACCAGGGTCATGGGCAGGGCCAAACGGAATCCCTTTTATCAATGTCCTCGCAGGCAGCTGCTGTGTGCATATTTAATGGGATCTCTTGTGGGTATAAATGCTAGGTTGTTGCTGTCAGACAACCAACTGCTACAGTTCCCTTCAAACAGATGTCAGTCCTGTTCGCATGTACAGTTCAATGTCTTGTCTGGCGCCATAGGAACATTTTCCTCATGTTTTCGTGGGTGGAAGCCTTGTCAGTAAACATCCATTGATCTGCCATTACTGCCAGGAGATTCGATTTTGCTTTAAAAGGGCCCTATTTCAGTTCTGTTAATAAGATTAAGGTGGGCATTCAGTGGCTCATCTGATTGGATCACAAATGCCATAGCGCCTCCCCTGGATCAGTGATTGGTGAGATCATTGGAGACCAGCTCTCAGACATGCCCTTTGATGTTCCTGTATCTCTTTAGTTTATGTTTTAAAGGTTCAATACCGTTATTGATTTCTCCTAGACTAGAGGTTCATAGCTTTTATCCCTACTCTCATTTCTCCTTTCCATTACACTTCTCTCTGACTTCACTGTTTGTTCTACACAGCCAGATCATTAGTGTTGCCCTCCTTCCTTGTCCATCATAGAAGACACTGATAACGTTCAGGGTGGAAATACTTCTTGAACATGCAAACAAATCTACTAAATGAACCACTTAAAACCCTATTTACTTCATTGCCCTGGGTCCCCCAGGGGTATATACTGTCTTGGTCCCCTCTGTTCTTTCCTCTACACCAATAGATCTACAAGTTCACAACATGTCGCAACTACGGATGGGGATTGAGAATCGGAATTGATTCCGAAGTTATTGATAATCGGAAATAAATGAGGTTTTGGCTTAAGAGGCGTGAGTCATGTCACTGAAATCAAGCATTTAATTTCCGTTAGAATTTCTGTTTGCCATTTCCCGGTAAAACAAGAAGCATTAATTTAATGGCTTGCAAGTGCATATTGTTTCAATGTTGCGCATCTCTTGAAGACAACATACGGTACTCTACCTTTGATTGTCTGCGGAAATTTAATGAAAGTGATAGAGTGCCCCAGATTAGAACCAATTTGCCAACAGCTATCAATAATGGAAAGCACGATCGATAAGGGGATCAAAATCAATAAAAAGTAATGATCCCCATCCCTAACGCATCGTGAGCGTGTAGATCTGCTTTTTTTTTGTTATGTTTGAACAATCTTTCAGTTTCAGTTTAATACTAAATCCAAAGAGGTGCCCATTAAATTACTTCCTGGTGACATTTGAAAATCTTTTGTGGTTGGTTACTGTGAACATGCTTGGCCAAGAGAAAGCCTGATGATTGTCATTTTCACTGAATGGCCACCTATTATGACATGTCCAGAATAGGGATGTTCATGTGGTTGAATCTGCATCATTAACTATGAGAGGAATGCCTTGCCTCTGCCTCCAGATCAGATTTACAGTATGTGTCTGTGGGCTGTGTTATTACACTGAGCACATCTACTTTGTTTCTGTAAGGACTGTGCAGAGCTGCTTAACCCCAGGACAGCACTACCCCTGCAGTTCACAGCTGAAACATCAACCAGCATTATATCCACTGCATGAGACATTGACAGAAGTGTCTGTCTGTCTGTCTGTCTGTCTGTCTGTCTGTCTGTCTGTCTGTCTGTCTGGTATCATTGGTCTGTGATTAGATTAAGGTACTGCTCTACTGGATCATGTGTATAGCATCATCCATTCTGAGGTATCCAGAGCAATGGGGTCGTGTTGTGGTTTGTTTGTGTGTGTTCGTGACATGTGTGCAGTATGTCAGACAAGCAATTAACAGCAGTTCTTTCAGTTTGGAGTTAGATGTCCTGCCCCTAAGTTCTGTGTGTGTGATTGGGCGGGAGGGGGTTCGTGTTCATTTCAAGGAAATTCTGGCACTCAAAAATACGCACACACTAATACGGACAAACACAAACCATTAGGCAAGAGCCATTACAGGGGCCCTTGAATTTCACTCAAAATGGATGGGAACAAAGCAGGACTTGATACATCAACATTTATTTTTAGGGTCTCTTAAAAAGCTCTTACGTTTGCTGCCGGCTACGTATATCAAGACTAAATTGAGACAGTTGTCTGATCAATACTGTCGATTGAGTGACAAGCTGAGGCTGCCAAGGCCTCTCACAGTCCTTTTCTGAAGCCTTGGGTCTAAATTTAGTTTATTGGACTACGGCATGCTCCATTTATAGGGGTCAATGTGTGTGCGCCCCATAATGGATCCGTTTGCTTGGGACTCCCAGAGGACACTTGAGTGTTGCTAATTGGTTTTCAAGTACAGTAATAATTGAAACCCAAAGGAGTCTCTTCATATTTACGCCTAATTTATGCTTCATCGCACGGCAGCTTCGCCCGCTGAAAATAACCGAATTTCTCAACCAAGTTATTTTTGGCAAGAGCCTCACCATTGTGCAACTAATGAAGCGTGAATTAGGATTTAGTTGTGGTGGTGTGCTTTTAGATAACACCACTGGTGCATGGAACTAAATGCCAGATTTACTCACACACTTCTTTTCACCAAATGCTTGATCTAGTCTCTGCTTCATGAATATTAAGGGAATGTGATCCCTGACATTCTTGCCTGATCTTGTTCCACAGTACCACCAAGTATAGCGTGCTCACCTTTCTCCCACGGTTCCTGTACGAGCAGATCAGGCGGGCTGCCAACGCCTTCTTCCTTTTCATTGCCCTCATGCAGGTAAGCCCTGCCCACACCACGACGACAACAGCAGCAACAGCAGCAGCAGCCTTCAGCTCTGTTACGCCTCAGTTATACTTGGTCGCGCGCTTGTATGTCTGCTGTTTACGGCATGCGACACCAGCGTGCAACTAAGTATAAATCAGGCTTTAGCTGAATACTTGTGTTTTGGTTGGTTTGACTAAATAGCCACCCTCTCTGAATGCTTTTAGATGTGAGTTTGGTTGCAAACAGCCTTCTTGTCCTGAAAACATTGATGTTGTAAAAAGGACATGACCAGAGTTTATAGAGTTAATGCTTAAGGCACAAACAGAAGGTTGGTATTTTATTTCAATCCAGTACGGGGATAGCTGATACTTTCCTGAAACTACGCTGAGCTTCACGCTACACTCATTGACAATCGGGTCAAAAGCTTACCCCCCCCCCCCCTTCATGTCTGTGCACTGTGCTTCACAAAAAAAGCTTAACCATTTAAGGCCTGTATACTTTGTAGAGTTGTACGATACCGATACCAGTCTCGGCAGCTTTTCCGGCCTAAATGCTGGTATCGGTACCGGCGAGTATGCCAGTCTATGCCATTCCGATATAACGTAATTTATCACATGTTATGTCATTTACAGTCATATTTTGAATTGATGTTGCACTACTGTTTTGTATTCTTATGTACAATTTACATTATTCATATTATTAATGGATTTTGTATTTATGTCTTGATCAGTGGTTCTCAAACCTTTTAATTTCAAGGACCCCCATAACTCTTGAGAGTGCACAAATGGACCCTTACCAAATGGACCCTTACGGGAACCCCCTCAAGGAACCCTGAGGGTCCCTGGACCCCACTTTGAGAACTACTGTCCAAGATTTTTTTTTTCTTAAAGTATTACACACATTTATGCTCAGACCACAATGTCCTTGGTTCCAATCAGGCTCAGGAGGACCTGTGTTGCACGTCATTCCTCCTCTCTGCCCTCAGTATCCTGAGTTTCTTTACAGTCCAGTTTTAAAAGACAGCAGAAATGCATTAAGTCAGATCTTTTACCGATATTCGATAACAACAATGATTTCTGAGCGCAGTCACTTTGCTTCTTCTCAGCAAATCCCCGACGTATCTCCGACGGGTCGTTACACCACCCTGGTGCCACTCATCTTCATCATGACCGTAGCAGCAATCAAAGAGATCATAGAGGACTATGTGAGTATCATAGTGCCCCCTGCTGACCGGGGACAGGACAGGACATGGATCATGGCTTCACTCATTATTTTGTTAGGATTCTGAGTTGGATGTTAAGAAGAAATGCCGCACATGAATGCTAATGTATAAGGTCACAAGTTGGTCTTTATTGTTACATCTTGTGTACAGATACATAAGAGTATAATGTATTTTTGTTCGGCTCCTCATTCTTCATACTTCGTCATCCGACCGTGTCACTCACTGCTTTTTTGATGAGCGACTTTTGCTGAGCAATTCTTGGCATGTGACACGGTTGTAAGATGAAGTATAAATTGACCTGACCCTTAGACACATCTCTGTCTCTGCAGCATAGACACAAAGCAGACAACACCGTCAACAAGAAGAAAACCACAGGTACTGTGTGTGTGTGTGTGTGTGTGTGTGTGTGTGTGTGTGTGTGTGTGTGTGTGTGTGTGTGTGTGTGTGTGTGTGTGTGTGTGTGTGTGTGTGTGTGTGTGTGTGTGTGTGTGTGTGTGTGTGTGTGTGTGTGTGTGTGTGTGTGTGTGTGTGTGTGTGTGTGTGTGTGTGTTGTTTTTATAACATCTTAACAACCACACCTGTTGTAGCTACCATCGTTAATGTAGTAGGTGCAGATTTGAGATGCATTTGTGAGGGAGAGAGATGTGAGAGTTTGGTATGAATGAATGAAATCTTTATTTGTATCATTGGTCTCTGATTAGATTAGTGTGTGCATTTTCCATGGGTCTGCTTATGTTTTTTCCATGGGTTTTTTGTTTGCCTTTCATGGTTGAGTGAATGGCTGTTTTTTGTTTCTGCAAGTCATACAGCCACACACACACAATAGTTGGGTGTGTATGAATACTGTATGAGAGCCGCTCTATAGGCTGACTGATGGCTGTGTTGTCCTTGCCTCACAGTGCTGCGAGCTGGAGCATGGCAGACCATCATCTGGAAACAGGTAACGCAGTCCTCCTCATCATTGTTCCTAACCATCACACCACTGCTGTCAAGAGCTCAAGGCCTGTTAGTCCCTCAGGGTATCTCTTTCTTTCACTCTGGCTCTTTTCGACTACGAAGGGTAACCCAGAACCTTCCATAACCTGAGACTTTCCAGAACGGGTGAAGTTCTGTGATGGCTTTTTTGTTTATTTGCGGTGCATCACCGACACATTGTTAGCTAGTATATCACATCGCATTCGCAGTTCTGGGTTCACAGAACACAGGGTTAGTACTACCTCCTGAGCAGGGCCCAAATTAGGTATCTGAAACCGAGCCATAGTGTATGGAAACAAATCCAGAACCTGCGTTGCAAACGGCATAGCACGATTCACTGACTTCTTCTGGTCGAAAAGAGACATTTGTCTCTTTCTTCCTGTCCTCATCTGTTTGCTTATCATTTTCTGTCCTGGGTTTTGTATAATCGTTTTGTGTTCTGGTCAGAGTTTCCGCTGGGCGTTTTTTTTTGTCCGACCAACGCGACCGATAAGATTTTTGATTGGATACTTTATTTAGAAGTTTGCAGGAAAAAAAGCACGTGGAAGTACAGCTCATTCAATTTAACCGGTAAACCGGACAAATGTTAAATTGACCGGCCATAATGTCACCAGTTCTTCTTTACGTTTATAGTTTCCTGAAGCATAATGCTCTTTTTAGTACACGACACCATCATACTACAGTATAAACCAACTAGGCTGAGTGTGTTTTGGGCTTAGCATCTCAGTCAACCTTTACGTAGTAGCCTAAATAAACAGCTTTTTTTTTAATCGTTTTGTAAAGCGACTTTGGGTACTAAGAAAAGCGCTATATAGTCCGTGAGCCAGGGGGGTTGTTCATTATCATCTGAGGGGAATAATGCTCATAGTGATTTTTGTCAAGGTATGCATGTCTAGAGTTAGAAAATATGTGATAGCCTTTCACCAATGGTAGCTTTATGGGTGCTATCATGCATTTTATTTTATTTTTCTAGGCGAAAAGTACATGGGTCAATATATGAAAACATACTACTTAACCCCCCCCCCCCAAAAAATAAATGTATATACAAAAGGTTTTTCAATTGGTTCCGGTACCTCTAGGCATGCTTAAGAACATACAAAAAAATCTAGGAAATGATATGTCTCGTAAAGCCATCATTTTCAAGATGGCGTCCAATATGGCTGCCAGGAGCTTAAATGGCTTTATAATACTGTTAAACCTAGAAAGGTGGTTTTAGGGTTCAAATATAACATTTCTAATGTTATATTTTCACTTGCCGGTCAGTCTTTGGACTATGTGCTAAAGGTCAGGTCAAGGTCTCTCTCGCACCTTATCATCCAACCTGGTGTCCAAGCAGGCAGCAGATATGGTCACTGGTTGACATGTACAGTATTCACCTCACGATTGATATGGAGCCGTTTGTTGACACCTTGCAGGTATGCTGGAATCAACCAGAACAGCTCTATAATGTAATTGTGCATCCCGGTGGGATGCATGTTATACAGTCATTCTTCAGCTGCATTGCAAAACTGATGCAAGGTTCAGCACTGGAAATACATGTGGTTGCAGCATATGGGTCTTAAAAGTAATTAAATTGTAACTTTATAAATGTGCAGATACCTTTTATACACTTATACTGTATGTTGGTTTGTTTACTGTTGAATGAGAAGACAATGTTGCACATTAAGCTAATCATCTGGGGACTCTCCAAAATCATTTGCGGACCCCCCTTGGGGTCCCGACCCCCAGTTTGGGAACCACTGCTATATAGGACACAACAATGGACATATTCCATTATGATAACTGATTAGGGCCTGCTTCATACTGTATTCACGCATTTTGATGTTTAAAAGGATCATTTCTGTGCCAGTCCTTTATAGTGCACAGGCTTTGATTTGGATATTGATAAAATAGGAATTAGATATTTCAGTGTTCTGTGCATGCAGCTAGGTCGCTCCATCCCTGTCATGGAAGCGTCTTTGTGAGAAGAAAAGTGAAAGCAGGCTGGCAAGGTGAAGATTCTTTTTTGTTGTGTTTTTGAGCATCCCGCTGATGAGGGCACAAGCTCTAACAATGATCCAATCAGTTCAGAGTTAGACCATCATTCATCCCAGGACGCTATTGAGGATGAATGAATCACGCATTTTGATGTTTGAAAGGATCATTTCTGTGCCAGTCTTCTATAGTGCACAGGCTTTGATTTGAATATTGAGAAAATAGGAATTAGATATTTCAATGTTCTGTGCATGCAGCTAGGTCGCTCCGTCCCTGGCATGGAAGCGTCTTTTGTGGAAGAAAAGTGAAAGCAGGCTGGCAAGATGAAGATTATTTTTTTGTTGTGTTTTTGAGCATCCCGCTGATGATAAGGGCACAAGCTCTAACAATGATCCAATCAGTTCAGAGTTAGACCATCATTCATCCCAGGACGCTATTGAGGATGAATGAATCATACTGTATAAAACTAGCTAATGGATGCAGAAGAACAATTCTTTCTTTGGTGTAATGGCGTAATGGTGTAAAGTACATGATGTGAGCTGCTTGAACACTGTGATCCAAGTGATTTTCTTATGAGGGACTTTTAAATTTTCTGGAGTAAAATATCTTTCAAGTAAGATATCTGTACCTTTACTCAAGTATGGTTTTCAAGTACTTTATACACCAATACTACTAACAACAGTACATGTTTAAGGCTGTGGTGCTGATACAGGATGTTCTTCAAACTGATAGAGAACTATCAGTTTGAAGTAGAATGCTTCATTCGGATTTTGAAAACTGTGTTTTGGCATGTGGTTATACAAGGAGTGATAACACACAGAAAGCTACTACCGATGCAAGGCTATCACATTTTTCCTAGCACTAGGGGTGTATACCTACAGTACCCAAAAAACACTATGAGAATTATTCCCCTCAGATGATACTAATCACCCAATATTTGGGGTCCTGGCTCACAGACTAATATAAGTGTAGTATTATTATTATTATTATTATTATTACTGTCATGTTTACTGTTTCATGATGCCAAGGAAGTCAACTTTCCTGCAATGTTTCTGTTCACAGTGAATAACTGTCACTTTGTAAATCCATTAATTTGCAAAATGTGAAAAGGGTCTGTTTCGCCGCCACACCACTTTTGGTATAATAATCATGTCAATAATGAATTTACGTTTTTCAAAACTCCCCACAATTCAGTACTGAATGAAATTATGGCAATAGGTACTTAAGTTAAAATGCATTACGTCTGAGAAGCTAAATATATTCTGTTACTTTTAAAAGTCATTGTTTTTACAATGTGGCTCCTAGAGGCCGAGCGGCCTAGAAGTGGGTCTGTGCGTGTGTCTGTGTGTCTGTCCATGGCTAATCTTGTAACCACTGGACCGATCAATGCAAAATGTAGGTAGGCCAAGGAAGAAAGTTAAATGTGAAATGTCTCATCAAAGTAAATATTAAGCAAGTCGGCACATCCATTTCCAAGTGGCTATAGTTGAATATTTTGACATTCCGGACATAGCATCCAACACATATCTACTTAACAGCTCATATTGAGTAGATTCATGTCATTTCCCAATGCCAAAATGCTAGTGTACAAACCTTGTGACTTGTGAGCTATGAACTTCTTCCTGTCACTTTCCCTACCTTGCTCTCCCTTGGTCTCTAATTAATCCACTTCTTGTTTTCAGTTTTTCTCTTTCTTAACTCCCCTCCCTTTCTAACAACCTACCTGTTTCTCTTGTCATGTCCACCTTTCTCTCTCCCCATGTTGTTGTAATGCTGCCCCCTGGCCACAAGGTGGCAGTAGGAGACATAGTGAAAGTGACTAATGGACAGCACCTTCCAGCTGACATGGTCATAGTGTCCTCCAGGTCAGCCTCCTCTGTTTGTGTGTGTGTGGCTGTGCGTGCGTGTGTGCATTTCTGTGCTTGTGTTAGCATGCATGTTTGTGTGTCTAAAAGCATGCACAGTTGTGTATGTGTCAGTCTTTGTGTTTCTGGAGTATTGTCTGTATTCCATCAAATGCCATTGCCATTCATCTGATGTGAAGTTTTTAACACTCATAGTTTTTCCAAACACAATAGTTGTGTGAGTTACTATAGATGTGTTGTGTCATTTTCACCTCACTGTTTTTATACGTATAGTTGTAGTATAAGGGGCTGTGTGTCCACAGAAAGCATTTTTTTGAGTGCCGGAGCACTTTGGACATCATGTCCAGAGTGCACTGCGATAATGCCGCTCAATGTGGATTGTGTGCATGTCACACTCCAACCCACTGCGTACTAGCGTCTTGTCTCCTGGAAATGCTTTCTATTTCGCTATTAGGTTAAACAAAAACGGTATATTAAATTATTAACAAATGATTACCTAGTATAATTATTACATCTTATTTGCTATGTTCAGCATGAAGTTGTATGTTCCTAAAGGTAGACCTATTAATATATCGCCATTAATTAAGTGGGTTAATTAACAGGCAGCCTCAGCTACATGCAGCCCAAGCCAGAAATAGGCCATTCAGTTGCTTGATTGATTAATGTCACATCTATAATTGCTGGTTTGAAATTCTGTTATCAATATTCGGTACTATCCATCCATACAGTTATATTGAAGTCTGTTCTATCAGTCTGTTCTATTGTTGATCTTCGACATAGGGGAAGGCGATGTGTGTTGGATAACAGTTTTCCACTTCGACCGTTGCCTCTTCCTCGATTTTGATTGGCTGACTTGATCTGAACTATTTTCTACTTGAGGCCAAAAAACGCTGGATGCCGAGAACACTGAAACGCAAGGAGCACATCAGAAAGACGCTGGTAGCTCAAAAAAGCTTTCTGTAGACACAGCCCCTAAGACTAGCATAAAGATACCCAAGAATCATCAGTGATGTCATCTGTTCATTGACTAGGGTTAATGTCGTTTATTCCAATCTTGCTGTGGATAAGAGCGTTTTCTAAATGCCTAAATTGTAGAAGTCAAAGACTTATGGGCCCATTGAACCCCCAAACCACGCTATTATCACATTAATGATAATTTATGCTTATACTTATAAATGATGTTTTTCCAACAGAAAGTGTCCATGCGACTCTTTGATACACTCTTTCTGTTAGAACTACATGTTGAGTGTGGAAAAAGTGTAACTTTAGCCTTATTGTTGGTCCCAAGAAACTACAGGCTAATCACACATCTGAGTTTTTGTGACGTCACTGTCCTATCCTTGGTATCTTTATTCTAGGTTATAATAAAAGTTTTACTCTGTAAGGGGATTTGTGTTCTGTTCACAGTGAACCCCAGGCCATGTGTTACACAGAGACCTCCAACCTGGATGGAGAGACCAATCTGAAGATCAGACAGGTATGAACCTTTTTGAAGGGTCTCTGGTTTCATTGCCTCTCTATCCATGCCACTAGTTTTTAACATGTTCTTTTAATGAAACGGGTGTATAGCAGCAGTGGAGAGGGAGGGGGAGTGGCTGGAGGAACTATCACTATTGTATATAGGGGGAGTGAACATTTTGGATACCGATGACTTTTCCTCAGACAAAAAGAGCAATTAGACGTCGGCGTACGTGGCCCGAAGATTCCTGCCTATAGGGGCACCACAGGGCCACTTTTAGGGCAAAAAAGATCACTTGTTGCACAAACCAGTAAAAAATATGCCCAGGGATGTTCTGTTTCAGAGTTGACACGTGATTTATATCAAGTAACTAAAAAATAGAGCAATTTGGTTTGTTGATTCCCTTTAAAGGAGGAGTTCACCCAAAAAATGACATATTTTCTATCAATTGCACACCCTATGAAGCCTTGAATCCATGGATTCTTTTTTTGTTTTTGTCGCATTCCTAAGCTAATAATTTGATTCCCGTCTCCTACCGGCTAATGTATCCGGTAGGAGACAAAGTAGATTATTTGTGTGTCCTACCGGAAATACACACGGTCATCAAATTATTGTCTTAGGAATGCCACAAAAACAAAAATAAATCCATGAAATCAAGGCTTCATGGGGTGTGTAATTGATAGAAAATAAGTAATTTTTTGGGTGAACTCCTCCTTTAACAGAACCTTTGTTCAAATGTGTCTCATAAACTCGTTTAAACTCATATTGCACACACACACACACACACGTATTCTCATATTGCACGCACACTTTTACAGTCTTACCCCTTTTTATACTCTGTGTTAAATTAACTTTGTGTGTGTGTGTCAGGGTCTCTCTCTCACGGCTGGTCTCCAGTCCTTGGAGGACCTGATAGGTCTTGTTGGACGTCTGGAGTGTGAAGGCCCCAACAGACACCTGTATGACTTCACTGGTACTCTACGCCTGGAAAACCACAAGTAAGACACACACATTATTAAGAATATCATCATCACTATGCTGTTATTCAGTTACATCTTAGCAGCTGGTCTGCATATGGTGAGAAGATATTTAAATTATCACAGGACTCCAGACAAACGGTTGTCATTGGTTGCACTGGTGCGCCTAACTTTTTCATTTGGGTCCGCCAGCATTCGATTTTGGTGCACCCAAAAAGTTTGATCGCAATAATTCATTTTATATTTGACCTTTTCTTTTGTCAGCCCCATACACATGCTTGTACACACAGTAATAAAGGTAGTTTGCAAAGTCTAAACCTTCACTTATTTCTTATTTCTGACATTTTTAAGGCCGTTTTATTAAACCGTTTTGTAGGTCAGCAGGGTGCCACACTTGCCGATGACAATGCGTTTACTTGCCGACGACCCTAAATCCATCTTGTATTGCATTAGCAATAAGCAATATGACAATGTGATTAACATTATTTGTTTACAATTAGAGCCATGGGCCAAACTTGTGTTTATAGTACAACACACATTTATTACAGCAACTTGTGGCTGCAAATGCCAAAAAAGGGACGAGAGATTTCACTGACAGCGCGTTGTGTACAAAGCGTGACATATCCAAACATTTCACCCTAGCAGCTGCTCTTTTAACCCTTTCAATCTGGGAAAGCATCTGTGTCATTTTAGATGTTGCCATATGTACCGTAAATTTCGGACTATAAGCCGCGACTTTTTTCCCATTTTTCGACCCTGCGGCTTATATAACGGTGCGGCTTATCTATGGATTTTTACAGCTAACGGCCACTAGGCCACTAGGCCTAAATCTATGGATTTTACACCCGCGGCTTATAGTCCAGTGCGGCTTATATATGTACAAATCATTCAATTTAGCTGCTGCGGCTTATATTCAGGTGCGGCTTATAGTGCGAAAATTACGGTATATCAACTGTTAGGATTTAGAAGGTGTTTTTAGAATCAGCCTCAGGTCTAAAGGAGCGTCATGCATAAAATTAAACTCTTTTTACATTAAATGATCAATGAAAAAGCTCATCTCTGTCCACAACGTAGAGTCGCGGATCGTGGACTGCATAATTTTATGTCACACAACAGTCAGTGACCTATCCAACCAACTGTCAGCAGTCTGTGTTGGTTTCATTTATTTATTTAAATATTTTTTCTGACTTTTATTGGATAGCACAGTGAATAGTAACAGGAAACAGGGAGAGACAGGGAGTGAAAGGTCGTCGGGCTCGGGAATCGAAACCACGACTCGCTGTCAGGCACACTTACACTTTGTAAATCTGCTCTTTTTGGTACACAATACTGTCATACTACAGTATAAACCAACTAGGCTGAGCGTGTTTTGGGCTTAGCATCTCAGTCAACCTTTACTTAGTAGCCTACATAAACAGCTTTTTTTTGTTTTGTTACTGTCATGTTTACTGTTTCATGATGCCAAGGAAGTCAACTTTCCTGCAATGTTTCACCAAGTTCTTTCATCACATTGCTCCACTGTGGTCTTCATGTCATTGACAGTCAGTTCAGTTCAGTTTATTTTTATTTATAGTGCAACATCACCCCAAGGGGTCTCTGTGCACTTCACAACACAAAATACATAGTAGTCAAAAAAAAACAAAACAAGGAAACAAAAAAAAAGAAAGATAATACAATATATGAACAATATTAAAAAACCACAGTGCAAGACTATGGGGAACCATAATGCAGGCTTTTACAGATTGTAGCAACTCACTCATTGTGATGAATAATGAAACGTTGCCATATTTTCAAATAAAGGGTGTCTTTAACATAAAGTCAGAGTGCGGGCTCTACCACTCTAAATGTTAGTTTTCTGGCCTTTTTTGGCCTTTTTTGTCCAAAAAACGTGCACTCTGAATTTACTTAATTTAAGTTTGGAGCCATGATACTGTATGCCTCCGAGTAAAATCCTCAGTGTAAATTTACTCCAAAAGAGTACATTTTTACACTTGTGGATTATAATGTGTACCACGCCTTGTTAATTTACACCATATCTTTTTCCAAACTCAGGTTCACCCAAACCTAACTCCTTCTCTCCCCAGCCCTGTTCCTCTTGGTCCAGACCAGGTGCTGCTGCGAGGAGCCCAGCTCAGGAACACACAATGGGTTGTAGGAATCATAGTCTACACTGGGCATGACTCCAAGCTGATGCAGGTAAAACGAATGACATTGCACGGTTGCTTAAAGATCTGTTTGACTACTGGCCTGATTTGCACTTGGTTGCGCGGCTTATGTGTGGATTGCACACTGAAAATAGCAGATCTACAAACTCACGACGCGTCACATTGCGACACATTGTGAGCTTGTACATCGGCTATTTTTGGTGTGCTACACCCACACGCAGCAATGTATAAATCAGGCCATAAGTAAGAAATGCGCACACACACACAGAACTCGACCAAGGCGCCCCTGAAACGGTCCAACGTGGAGCGAGTGACCAACGTACAGATTCTGGTTCTGTTCTGCATCTTGCTGGTCATGGCTCTCATCAGCTCTGTTGGTGCTGCAATATGGAACCGACAACACACAGAGGAGGCATGCTGGTACCTGTCCCGTGCTGGTGAGCGCACACACACACTCACTCACTCACTCACTCACACACACCTTTGACGTATTCATAGTTGGGTGCTATCAGAATGTGTTAACTGTGTGTGTGTGTGTGTGTGTGTGCAGGTGACATCTCTGTAAACTTTGCATACAACCTGCTGACGTTTATCATCCTGTACAACAACCTGATTCCCATCAGCCTGCTAGTGACTCTGGAGGTGGTCAAGTTCACACAGGCCCTCTTCATTAACTGGGTATGGTCAGCTTGTGTCTGTGTGTCTGTCTGTCTGTCTGTCTGTCTGTCTGTCTGTCTGTCTGTCTGTCTGTCTGTGTGTGTGTACCAGGTATTACAATACTTATGAGGGCCAGATATCCCCACAAGTATAATAGAACTTGAGCAATCAACCTTGTGAGAACCTTTTTCCTGGAAATGTTGTTTTCATTGTTAAAGATTTTACGCAAAAAATAGGCTCTGTGCATAACTGTAGTCCCAGATTCCTGAAAATGGCATACCCATTTCTTGTTCCGATTCATTGTTCCATTGCTTCGTTTTGATTGGCTTGGCAGTAGTTCTGAACCGGAAACACATATGAAGGAGCCAATCAAACAAAGCTATGGGAAAATGAACAGGAAATGGGTATGCCACCTTCAGCAAACTGGGACTACAGTTATGCACACAGCCTATAAGGCAATGATTCCGTTTGTGGTTAAGGGGTTTGGGGTTGGGTTAAAAATGGCATTAAAAGCAGGGAGGTAGAAATGGCATTTATAATGATCGTAATACCTTGCTGTCCTCGCGAGTATAGCAATACCAATGTATGCCTGTGTATGTTGTTTTGTATTTGTGCCAGCATGCATGCTTTTGTGTTGGTTGTGTATATTTGCACACATACGTACCCGTATGTGTGCACATTTAAAATGTTGTCTTCGTGGTCTAATATCTCCTGTCTCGTGTTTTGTTCAGGATACAGAGATGTACTATGCGGAGTCGGACACACCCGCCATGGCCCGGACGTCCAATCTCAACGAAGAACTGGGCCAGGTGAGAAAAAGCTCCTCCCACTGACAAGTCAGTGACTTCTTCGATTAGAATTAGGAACCTTCAAACTTCCTACTAGGAAAATTTCAACAAAAGTTCCCTTTAGATCCTAGTCAGAAGCTCGGCAAGTTTTCTCAAACCCCTGTTTTGTGAGTTGGTCATATCCACATGGATGTGCTCATCATCAAAGGAAAGATAACAAGATGTTATGCTTCATACACCGATTAATTATCTTGGTGCTTGTAAGGCCACTTGACTGCAGGTGTCCGTGTTTTTCTCAGCTTGGTAGCTTGAGCACACGTTTATCTGTAATGACATGTTCCCCCCACATCCCCCAGCCATAAACAAACACAGCATGAAAGCCCATAGTGTCGTAGTAGGGATTTCACATCTATGTCAGGTTTCAAGCAACAGGACGCTGGAGTGCAGACACTGGAAGCGAGACATGGTTGTAAAAAGATTGAAGGCTAGACTGAGCCGACAGGTGGACAGTTGAGCAGCACTACTCCACAGTAGCAGGCAGGATTTAGAACGGCTAGACCAGTAGCAGCTTAGAAAACAATCTACATACAGGCAACTGGGACAGAAGGGCACAGATTAAATACACAAGAGGTAATGAGGGACAGCTGGCAGAGGAAGGATTCAGGAATACACGTGTGAGAATCACCGGAGACCTCTGTTGGGCCTGAAGAGAAAAACACAGGGAAAGACGGCGGAAGACAGGTGACGAGTACACAGAAAATGTTAGCTTAGCCCGTCTGTACTGGTGGCTGTGTGTACCTATTGATTATTCAGGTTAGGGTGAGCTTCCAATGGCCTTTATCGCCGACTGACTGTTTTCCTGGTCTCTCATTTCCTCTTCTGCTTCCTTATCTTGCCCAGGTGAAGTATCTCTTTTCCGACAAGACAGGAACTCTAACTTGTAATGTCATGCACTTTAAGAAGTGTACCATTGCTGGTATTACATATGGGTGAGTCGCCTCTCTTGTTACCACGGTGTTCCTTGCAGAGTGCCAGTTTGACAGTTGATACTACATGCATAAATCTTCTAACAAAATGACCGATTTTCGAGCTATATGCTGCTAACAATCTTTGCACGTGCTGTATGTTTCACTTTGATCGCTAACTGATCAACACATACATGACTCATACTAACTTGACCCCGAATGATGATACATTTTAATTGATGAACCTATGAATTCATCTCTTGCCCTCGCCTGCTTGTTTGATTGAACTAATCAACCCATCAACTGATCGATTCCTCTACGATACCACTTGATTTATCACTGCAGCCATTTCCCTGATCTTGACTGCGATCGTTCCATGGAGGACTTCAGGTCAGTAGTTCTCTCCTTCTCAGCTATCCTTTCATCCCCCTTTGTGGTTTTACACGGTCTTTATGCCTTATGCCATGACACATTGTTAGAAATGATGGTATGTCTATGTCTAATATAATTCTTGATTTACACCAAGATAACTCAAAACACTCAGCCCCCGTCCACCTAGCCACATGTCATGGCTTTCAGTGGCTGATAGAAGAATCATTCCCTCGTTCCCTCTTGTGTCTCTCTTTTAGCCACCTTCCGTCCAGCAGCAATAACTCCACAGAGTTCGACGACCCCGCTCTCATCCAGAACATCGAGAAGGACCACGTAGGTGTCCGACAATGCTCTTCTCAGAGATTTCTCTATTCGACCACAATGGGCCACGGCATGATGTGAAAACAAAATGGCTACCATGTGAATATGATCAATCGGTTCCATTAGAAACAACTTGGGGACTGTTGGGATGATGTAAATCAGTGGTTTACCATACTCTCTTTACTAGTGTACCCCCGCTGCAATATGTTTTCAGTACCCCTTCACCAGCACAAAATATTTTCTTTTTTTGGCCCACTTATCTATTCTATTCTATTTTTAGTTTGTTGTTTGGCTTTAATATTCAAAGCTCCCTCAGGCAAGATGAAAAATGATACACAGAGCTAGCTGGCAACTAGTTTTCTTTATTGACGGGTGGCTAACGTGTATTGGCATTTGGTTATGTTGAAAATATATGGCATATAAAATATGTTTTAGATGTGTATGATACTTTCCAGATTTAACTGGTTTTATTAACATGGGATAAATTGTTCATAGCTAATATCAGACAAAAAAAGTATGTTAGTAATTTCTTTCTCTCTATGTCCACTTTTTGTCCAGCCTACGTCTCCTCAGATCTGTGAGTTCCTCACCATGATGGCAGTGTGCCACACAGTGGTCCCAGAGAGAGAAGAGGACGGGATCATCTACCAGGCCTCCTCACCTGACGAAGGAGCACTCGTGAAAGGAGCCAAAGGACTGGGCTTTGTCTTCACCGGAAGGACCCCAGATTCTGTCATCATCGATGCTGTACGTGTGTGTGTGTGTGTGTGTGTGTGTGTGTGTGTGTGTGTGTGTGTGTGTGTGTGTGTTATTCCACAATCTCCAAATGATACAGCATATAGAGTCTGGAACTACACCTCCTGAAAGCCGAGAAAGGAAGGAAGATATCATTTGTTCGTCATTTTCGTTCACTAAAATATATCTTTAAAACATATTTTTGAAATCAAATTGCTGATAAGCAACAAGCTTATGCTTATTTGACTAATTCGATTTACAGTAGGACAAAGGACTGTGAAGACGAAATTGAAGTTGGGAGGAAGCGGGACGTCCGCTTTACTCCCGGATCGTTTTCAGTGCTTCCTTTGCACAGACTGTATGATGGAAGCATTTGACAATTGTGCGAGTCAACAGTCTGGCTCGAGAGACTAGGCAAACAGCAACTGCACCCTTCAGTGTACTGTGTTTGATATTCTGCTTCTATGAGTTCATCTGCATGCACAAGTGTTTGTGCAAGTGTCTGTGTATGTGTTTTTTTAAATGTATAATAATAGACATTCATTGTGTTTCAGAGAGGAAAAGCGAATACCTATGAGCTACTGAACGTGCTGGAGTTTTCCAGGTAATGTTGCACGTGTGCATAACCATATCTCCATGTCCAGTCTTGGGCAAGAATTCCGGGATGCCCGATGCATTTGCAACCATGACTCCCGTTTCACGCTGTTACTTGGTTCCTTCCACAGCAATCGTAAGCGCATGTCCGTTGTGGTCAGGACTCCCGACGGGAAGCTTCGTCTGTACTGTAAAGGAGCTGTAAGTTTGTCCCATAATGTTTTAAAGTACCACTTGTCAACCAGTCGTGTCAAACCAGACACAGGATCTAAGGATCTAGAGCGGTGGTTCTCAATCTGTGGGTCGGGACCACATGATTTTGGGGGGGTCCCCAGATGGCAGTGAAGTGACAATTTAAGACCTTTTTTAAGACCTAAAAAAAGGAAAAGAAATGAAATGAAAAAAACTTACTGCATCAAAAGTAATCAACAAACTATACTAAAAACCACTGATCTAGAAGAACAGGGAGACCAAATACAAGTTATATTGTATTAACATACTCTACCTTTGACAAAACAACATTGTAATCACAATTCATTTTTTACATAGTACAGGTTTAATGCAAAATGGCTTCTACTCACATTTTGAAGAGTGACATGTTAATGCTGATTTATTTGTTTATTTTTTCCAGGATAATGTGATTTTTGAGCGCCTGACTGAGGCGTCCCAATACAAAGATCTAACTGAAGCTCATCTGGAGGAGTTTGCTACTGAAGGTAGGAAGTAAAGGAGGAACTCAGAAGCCATGTCTGATAATGTCTGATAATATGCCATTCACTTGTGGATACCCTTCTCCAATAGCTGCATGCTAACATCTTCATCTGTATATTATTTTTTTACACCTATCCGCCCATTTCCCTTTTTAAAGGGACACTATTGGGCTTTTAAACAGTATCTCCATATACAGTGTTTGTTATGGTGCTGATGTTCCTTTTGCAACCACAAAACTTAGAAGTCTTTTGTGTGTCTTTGAAACGCCAACGAAATGGTTGAAAAATGTAATGTACTCCTGTGATGTCATGTAAAATCTGTGAATGTGACTGGTAATCAGTGTTGCCAGATTCTGTGAGAGAAACAAGCAACCAGGTCTAGGAAAACCAGCCCAAAAGAAGCGACTATGGGCCACATGAGCACTTTAACATATACAGCAGCTATTTGAAAATAGCAGATCTACAAGCTCACAACGCGTCGCGATGCGACGCGTTGTGAGCTTGTAGATCGGCTATTTTCATATAAAATCTTGCGGGAATTTATAATAAGCAGATCTGGCAACCCTGCTGGTAATCTTGGTGTCTGTGACATCATCCAGACAGACGGGGACATTTTGTCTATCAATATGGATTGTATCGGTGCTTGGGTGGCACAGTGGTAAAGTGCTTGCCCCAGTGCCCACCACCACGGAGGTCGTGGGATCAAATCCGCCGTGGCGCATGATCCGGCTTTGTCGAGTGTCTATACGAACACAATTGGCCCGTGTTTCGGGGGAGAGGAGCCGGGCGGGGAGGGTGATAATTGTCACTGCACGTAATCCGGGCTGGGGGCGGCACCTGTCAGCAGGGAGTGTTGGGCGGGAGGAGTAGGGCGGAGGCTCTACGTTCTCCCGCTGCGGGCTCCTCACTGGCATGTGAGTCAGTAGGATACGACAGCGGTGACAACACAGAAATGTGTGTGGGGAGGAATTCATTGGCATAACGACTAAATTGTGGAGAAAAAAGGGGAAAAATAGATTGTATCATAAATATAGTTTTTTATAGATTATGATATCTATCACCAATGAACTGAAGATGCACATCAAAGGCACCATAGTGCCCCTTTTTATTATTTTAAATTGCAAATCTTTCTGCTCTCCAACCACTCAGGGCTGAGGACCCTGTGTTTTGCTTATGTGGACCTTGAGGAAGCAGCCTATCAGGAGTGGTTGAAGGAATACACACGAATCAGCACTGTGATCAAAGACCGTGCCCAGAAACTAGAGGAGTGCTACGAACTGATAGAAAAGGTAAATACATCCTCTCTTTCTGTGTCCTCTCTCTTTCTTTCTGTCTTTCTTTTGCTCTCTTTCTCTCTCCCTCTCTCTCCTTTACTCTCTCTTTCTCTCTCTCTCCTTTGCTTTCACTCACACGCAGTGTATCAGTCTCTCTTCCCCTGTTAATTTGTCTTTATTTATTTTCCCCTCTTATTATATATCTTTCTTTCTGTGTGCCTCAGTCTCTTTCGCGCACACACGTATGCACACTACTCATGTTTACCAGCAGGTGGCACAGTGGCTCCACAAAATCTCTTCATCTCAGCAATCACAACTGCTGTTCATCAACTATCCATCAAGTCCTTCTATGACAGCACATTGCCAGAAGCCATGTCACCTTCAGGGTGTGTGCGTGTGTTTTGCCTTTAGGTGAGACCAGAGTGAGACCACACAGAGAGACGGTGCAGCTCCATGGCACATGACTGATTGGTGTGGAATTCTTCTGTTGTTTGGTCAGGCAGGTTGCAACAGTGAGGGGGAAAAGAAATGAATGGATGAGTTGAGTAGAGAGAGAATTAAGATGAGAGCGCGCTTTGAACCCCTAAACTCTGTAACTTCACAGAAAACTCATCACATGTAAGGATTGTTGAGGCGGCACTTTTCATTGTGGGAGAATGAAGTCACACACGCACATACACGCGCACACACACGCACGTGCGCGCGCGCACACTCACAAAGCAAAATGTCTTTCACAGATGAGCAGTTGAATCGAGACATGTGTTCTGAGGGAAAAGAAGTGATAAGACTGATTTGTGGACATCCAACAATGTTGCTTAACGTACAGTATATAGAAATCCCAGCGTTATCATTATCTAAAGCTATGTGGGATTTGCACTATATACTTTTTTAGCGGTTCAGGAATGGGGGATTAAGTGTTGAGGTTGTCTTCTATTGACAGAAAATACAAATAGAATAAAAGACAGGAACACTAGGAGGACAGAGCCAAGCTGCTAGGAGAGAGCGAGAGAGAGAGAGAGAGAGAACAAGGAATTCAAAGTCAAACCTAGGGGTTTAAGGAGAGAGTAGAGGTGAGAAAATTGAGAGAAGAGAAAAAAGAGAGAGGAGAAGCGGGGGGGGGGGTGCTTAGACTGGAAGACCACAAGGCTAATTACCTGCACCCGCCTGCCAAGAGCCCTATAAAACTGGAGTCAACAACACAGCAGTGTTATGTCTCTGTGTGCGTTTGGCCCGGTGTGTATCTGTGTGTGTATCTGTGTGTCTAATGAGGGTACATGTGTGTTTTTAAATGCTGAACAAATTAAAGCCCGGGGAAAAAGTAACCGGCTGCCTCTTGGCCCTCAGACAAAGAGCGGCACAGAGTGGTGTACACTGTACAGTACGTACCACTGAGCTGGACTCCACATCGCTGCCGGCAATGATGCTCTTCCCCCACATGAGCAGCCGTTGCATAAACGCTGCTGTCACGCTGTTGAGCTTTCAGTCAATATGCTGTGCGTTCACATGACCTACACTGCTATCTATCTTTTTTCTTTTGCTATCGCTCATTATGTGCTCTCTCTCTCTCTCTCTCTCCCCCCCCCCTCCCCCACTCCCCCCCTCCCAACAGAACTTAATGCTGCTAGGGGCCACAGCCATAGAAGACCGTCTCCAGGCAGGGGTCCCGGAGACCATCGCCACTCTAATGAGGGCGGGAATCAAGATCTGGGTCCTCACTGGAGACAAGCAAGAGACCGCCATCAACATAGGTTAGAGAAAGAGAGGGGCGGACATGGATGGGGAGGGAGAGAACTCCGTAACTTCTGCCTAACTTGTCTCAACTACAAAAATATTGTCGACATTCATGGGCTTCTGTTTTTTAAAAAAATATATATTTTTTCTTCTATCATTTCATCACACATTTTATTTATTTATCAGGGACACTGCACATTAATCAACATGTCAGTTTTCACATCCACGTAAATGAACCAGAGTTAGCCAAAAGCTAATTTTCATCTGTAGTCCCTGAGCAGGCTGTTAAAAAGTGGTGATGTAGCTATCCATACAAAAACAGACATTCAGTACAAGACAAGACATGTAGACATAGTACAGGAGACAGGACAATTGCTGTAAAATATGAGAAATGACACCAGTGACACATGGCGCTGCTAATTACCCATGATTACAAATTGGGTAATTAGCAGCGCCATGTGTCACTTTTGGTTAGCTTTAAGCCATCTCTTAAGGTTGAATTTGAAGGTCAAATAGTTGGTGGTCTCTCTTACTTTGGTAGGAAGACTATTCCAGTGATGGCTCTAACAGAGAAGACTGTTTCACCAAACACACTACATCTGAATGGTACATTGCAGTCCCCTCTGGTCGTTGCCCTTGTTGTTCTGTCTCCACTTTCCCTTTGCTCTATGAACTGTTTCAGTGGAGGGAGTATATATTGTATATTCTCTTTCACTAATCACTGCAAAACAACATATAGTCCAATAACAGCATGGCCTCCTTGTTCAATTCGATATTAAGTGCAGTTTGTTTGCAAGGTTGCTCAAATCACAAAGTGATGTTCAGTGGTAAAGCTGCGCTATACAGGCTGACTGCTTGAGTCAGCCTGTATTTACCAAAATGGAGATGACGATCTTTATATAATGCTTCACCAATAACAACAAAAGTGCTTCAGAAGAACACTGCTGGTGTAACTATGAGCGTCATTGAAATAGGAAACGCTGACCCAACTTTCACGCTCTTCATGAGTTTCACTTTCAGATTACTTAATCAGGCATTTCATGTTTCATGGATGGAGGTGCTTCTGTGTCATGGGTTGTGGTTGGTCTACTTCTGTACATACAGACAAAACACTGTTCTAGAAAGCTTGACCGAGTGTGCTGCAGACCAGCTTCAGTCAGACTTTTTTTTTGTTCTTGGTTTACCCGGGATCCTAGTTTCTTGAGGCATGCATTGTTTCTCTGCATGTATATGATTACCTTGTTTATTGAAAGTCCCTAAGAGCGTCTGCTAAATGCCTAAATTGTAATTGTGATAGTAGTTAACCACTTAAACCCTCTGTCTAGACTTAGAAAACCGGCTCTGTACTTGGACCGCTTTTTTCCCTTACACTAAATCTCTTCGCCAAAAGTAACCGATCTGTTCACTCAAAACTATTTTTAGCTACTGTTCCCCCCAGAATAGGGTTGTGGGGTTCAAGTGGTTAATTTGAAAAGCATTTGACATGAAGTGGTTCTCCCCCCCCCACACACACACACACACACACACACACACACACACACACACACACACACACACACACACACACACACACACACACACACACACACACACACACACACACTAATTGAGAGCAGAAGTGTAAAGGTGTGTACATACGCTGGTGTGAGAAGTATTTTCTAACTCGGTTATAAACCGCTTGAAAACACAGAAACACGGGTTGCGCTTCACTGTGTGTCTTTGCCTGTCTGGGTAAATCTAATCTCTCCACCCCACCCCTCTGTTCTCCACCTCCCCTTTTCATCTTTCCATTTCTCAGGTTACTCCTGTCGCCTGGTGACACACGGCATGTCCCTCATCATCGTCAATGAGGACTCACTGGATGTGAGTAGCACCCCTCCTCCCTCTGCTCCCCCCCTCCCTGTTTTCTATGTGCTGTATGTACAGTGTCACTCACTGGATGTGAGTAGCACCCCTCCTTCCTCTGTTTTCTATGTGCTGTATGTACAGTGTTGGACATATTCACTCACTGGCCATTTTGCTCTACTTCATAGTAAGCTCTTACCCCTAGTTTTGTGTGTGTGTGTGTGTGTGTGTGTGTGTGTGTGTGCGTGTGCGCGCGCGCGCGCGTGTGTGCGCGCGCGATGGCTATTCAAAAATAGCCCCCCAGATATACAAGCTCACAGCGTGTCACTTTGTGCCGCACTGCGAGCCGCACTGCAAGCTTGTACATCTGCTATTTCTTTAAATAAATAAAAAATCTTGAGTGTGAGAACTACTGATTTAGAAGACATTTTTAAAACCGGCCTCAGGTCTTAATGGGATATATATATATGTGTGTGTGTGTATATTATATACGTATACTGTATATGTGTGTGTGTGTGTGTGTGTGTATGTATATACAATTGTTTTATATATGTATATATTTTTTCTCATTATCGTGGGGGGACGGGGTGCAGGTGGGGAAGGGCATAATGGTGTTGGTGGGGTCTTAACAAGGTTACCGTGGGAACCAGGGTGTGGTACACACCCGGGTTGGTGGGTGTGACTCTTTTTGTCTGCGTACAGGTGGAGGTAATTAAAGTGTCTGGTGTCCATTCGGAGAATGGGATGAAAGACGACAGATACCGTCTCTATCAGTTCTCTCTCTCTCTCTCCCTCCCTCTCTCTCTCATTCATTCTACCTTTCTCTTTCTGCATCTCTCACTTCCAGTCTCCTCTCTTTGTCAAAACACAACTGCACACACAGCTGACAGACCCCCCCCCCCCCCCCCCCCACACACACACACACACACACACACACACACACACACACAGCATGCAATTCTATTCTCACATTCACATAATTCTCGTTACATAAATCTCGCTAGTGTATTTATTTAGCTTTCTGTTCAGAGAGAGATCGGACACATTCTTTGGTGGTCAAAAATAATCTCTCCTTTAGATTTGGAACAGGGGTTAGCGTTGCTGATTGACGTGTTGTTGCTTTGCATGCCATGTTCACGTGTGACCGCTGCATCTAATTGGCTGGATTGCACTCATGTGAGAATAGAATACACACAGCCACACAACATACAGTACAACTCTCTCTCTCTCTCTCTCTCCGTCTCAGTGTTTCACCTTTTACTGTTTGTTTATCTGCGAGGCAGGCTAGATCATGGGTCATAAACTCTTAAGTGTACACACTGTGTTTGTGTGCATAAGCTTTCACATGTGTTTGTATGGATGCGTGTCAGAGTCCTTTTGTTTTCAGGCGTGTTTGTTGAGCCTAAACGGAGACATGTCAGTTTTCATAATCCAACGACTTTCCAGTTAATGTGCCAAAACGTTAATGCATAGCATGTACTGTAGCACTGCATAGAGAACACTGTAGGTCTAACTTGAATCCCCCCATTAGCAGTCGTTATGACATCTATAGGAATGGTTCCCAAACTTCTTAGCTCGAGACCCAAAAGACAAATTAGACATTTTCCCGGGACCCAAACTAGTGAAAAAAATAGATCTGCAAGCTCACAATCTACAGCTTTTTTGTGAGCTTGTAGATATGCTATTTTCACTACTTCCGTTTCTTTTTCTTCTGGAAATGATTTGGTTTTCTGATTTTATTTATGAAATACTTGGAATGGTTGGAATTTTTTTAATTGATGAAAAGTTATGATTTTTTTGCTTATTATTACATTATTCTTATTCTAGCGTCCGTTTTCATAAAAATGTGGACTATTGGACCTTAAAACTTAAAAAAATCTTTTTTTTAAATATATAGGAAACCAAAAAAGGGGGATATTTACTCGCGACCCACAAATGGTTCCTGACCCACTGTTTTGGAAACAGTGATCTATAGGATGACCGGGAAGGCAGGCGCTCAGACACGACTAATTGAGTTGGGCAGGAAGAACATGTAATATCACAGTAATCAACTTGCTGTATGTAGGCTGAGAGACTGCCTATTCAATTAGTAATTACAAGAGGGCGGAAATCAACGGTTACTGGATCACTCTTAACATGGTTTGGGATGACTTTGTTAGCATCGGTGGCGTGTCCAGTGTGTGTTCGATCGTTAAGAATCCCACAGATAACATTTTGAAGGCTATACGACTGTCAAATGCTGGCCATAACAACGGGTACTGTTGTGTAAGATGAGCGTTTATGTTTTTCAACCATTTTGATTGCCCACCCCCTGCCCTCTTTCTTTTTTTCTTTTGTTTTGCAAATGACAAGTAAAACCAAAAAAAAAATGTTAAGCTAAGCAAGAACTTAGAAACATGCCTGTAATGTATTGGCCAAAATACAATCCTATGCTGTCTATTATTGAGACTATGCACTCC
Source organism: Gymnoscopelus braueri (assembly GCF_963280865.1). Lineage (NCBI taxonomy): Eukaryota > Metazoa > Chordata > Actinopteri > Myctophiformes > Myctophidae > Gymnoscopelus > Gymnoscopelus braueri. Next base: position 25,047,822 of record NC_137623.1, on the reverse strand, counting down.
CCTGTTGACAGTTTTATGGTAGGTCCCAGGGTGTGTACTCATGTGCTGAACTGTCATGTTCCTGGCTTTTTGTCAGCGGTAAACAAACCGACATCCACGGTATACCGCATCTTTGTCTCATTATTAATAATACTTAGAAAGAACCCTGAATCCTATATTAAAATTGGCTAATGGGAGGGTGGGCCGGCGGGCGGACCTCTGACGTCACTCTGACACAGCCATAACCATATAAGGAGTTCCCAATGCAGCCACGCCCAATTATGGAGTGTGGTGTCTAACCTCAATGTGTCTTCGTGGCATCGGCCACAAACAAATCAGTCCGCTCCATATATGGGCACCTAAAGGGGCATGCCCATATATGGGCATATACTGACGACACCAGCGATCTCCATATATGGACATAAAAGGGACAAGGACTGACAGATACAGAGATCTGGTTGCCCAGAGCCACAGATCCGACCGCTATGCCCATATATGTTCATGTGCATACATGGGACCGACCGACTTCAAACTCGGAGCTGCAACAGCAAGGACTCGAGTGCGGTGCTCGCCGTCGAGTAGTTCGGATATCCAGTCGTCTGGAACCGCCGATCCAAAGGGACACAGACAGATGGGTACAATGGGTACTCTGACAAAGCCCTATGACTCAGACAAACACTATGACTCAGACATATTGATCTGATCAGCAGTGCGACGCGGCCCGAACTCTAGATGTGAGGCCCATGTAGCAGCCTGACTAGATGTGAGGGCCATGTAGCAGCCTGAACCTCTAGTACAGAGGTCTTCAACAGGGGGTCCGCGACCCCTAGGGGGTCTGCGGAGGTACTGCAGGGGGTCCGCAAAATTGTTGTTTGATTAAACAATATTTTTGTTTTAAAAAACTTTTATTTTTTTATGTCAATTTGTCTTTAAACATAACATGAATCCACCAAATTTTAGCGAACAGATACATGGAGGCAGAAGTTGTTATCCTTCATCCAGAAATGCACACCTTCAGTGACACAAGCTCTCTCTCTCTGCGCACCTGACTGGCCGAGATGGTGGCAGAAGTCTCACACAAACAGTAACAAGGCACAGCTGCCAATCAAAGTGACTACTGGCCAATCACAGCTTCAATTTACACAATATATGTGGTAGCCCCCCCTACCCTACGAGGTAGGGGGTCCCTGCTCCATCTCTCCATCAGTTTGGGGGTCCCTGGCCTGAAAAGGTTGAAGACCCCTGCTCTAGTATATTGCAATGCCATTAAACACAAACTTATTTGTTTTGATATACAGTATATTCATATTTGTTTAGGAAGGCGTGAGTACAAATTCGTCTTGCGCTAAATTGATCACTAATTCAGCCGAGGAGAACAAGCATTAGACGTGAAGAGAGCCAGTTGTGTTGCAATGCCATCGTAGCGGGCGTTGAGTGTGTGCCAGTGATGCCATGTCCACTTATCATAAGCGACTTGGGGCTTCTTTTTCTGTAAAGTTGCTTGTAAACATTGGTAGTTGCAGGGTTGCAGGGTTTTTTGGGGCTTTTGCTTGTTGCTTATTTGGGCTTGCTTTAAAAAAATATGTTTTCATTTAAACCAGTGGTTCTCAATTTTTTTCATGTCATGGAACCCCCAAATTGATTATGTATTTGTCCCTAACCCCCATGTCTGGCACATGTTTTGTGCCAGGGAGCCCCGTACCAGATTTGTGTTAACATGTTTAAAAAAATCTTCCAAATATTCCATATTTTATTTCAAGATTTACAAGCTCACAACGGTTGTAAGCTTGTACATCGGCTATTTTCAAATAGCCGATGTATACAGGTCTAAAGTGCTCATGTGGCCTAGTCTATTGGGCTTGTTTTCATAGACCCGGTTGCTTATTTCTCTCGCAAAATCTGGCAACACTGGCGTGTACACGTGGTGAGGGGTGTTAATAAGGCCAGCTTCAGAGGGCTTCAGTGAGTCCCGGGCAGAGTAGATGAAAGCAGTGCCGTCTTCAGCACGACACTTATCTCACTCCCCCACACTTAAAATAACTCACGTTAGGTCAGCTCTCTATGTGTATCTCTGTGTGTGTGTGTGTGTGCGAATTCTGTGTGTGTGTGTGTGTGTGTGTGTTTTGAAAGTGTCTCAAAGCGAGCCAACACTCATCCAAGCCATTTTCCTGCTTACTTATCAAAATCTCACCTCAGGATTGACCCTTTGCCCTCATTTAAATTTATCTCCATTCCTCTGTCTCTCCGTATCTCCCCCCCACCCCCCCTCTCTCTGCCCTTTCACCCTTCCTCATAACATTGTTGGTGCGACGGCTGATCTATGTGGATCTTGTGGTTGGCACTTTGGCGGATGCCCTCTCCCCTCCTCCTCCTCTCCCCCTCCATACCTCCTTAACGCCAGTACCTCCACTTCTGTCAGCACCCTCTCTGTACACAGGAAGAGACTACACAGCCTCTGTGTGTAAGAGAGAAAAAGTATGTGTGCGCGTATGTGTGTGTGTGTGTGTGTGTGTTGTGTCTGTCTTTGTGTTGGTTAGCGACTGAGAGAGAGAATGTTTATCTTTGTAAAAGTGTGTTTGTGAATGAGGCAGGAGATGTGGTTGTTGTGTTTTATGCATGAGATAGACAAGCTGGAGAGAGAGAGAGAAAGAGAAAGAGAGAGAAAGCAGATTAGATGAATAAGACAAAGGGAAAGGGAGGGAAAATGGACAAAAAGAAAGAAGGCAGGAAAAAGATAGAAGCCCATGTGATGAGTGAGTAGTAATGACATGTGTCCTTTTGGTGTGTGTCCTCATCAAAACAAACCCCGCCGGCAATGCCTCCTGGGTAAACATGTAGGCTTGTGAATGTGATGGCTGCGGCTGTGACAAACTCCATCTGCCACCTTCAGATGCCCCGCACGCTGCTGTCTTCCCTCCATAGCCCCGTGTGTGTCTGTAGCACACACACACACACACACACACACACACACACACACACACACACACACACACACACACACACACACACACACACACACACACACTATTTACAGTGGATGCAGTGGTACATGATCACCCTGATCAACTTGATAGTGTTGGATATACATTTCATCCGTCTTTCCCACAATCCCGCACTCCCCTGTCACCATGCCCGCATTACAAGTCTAACACAAACATCCTCACTCTTCTGCTCATTAATCATACACACACACACACACACACACACACACACACACACACACACACACACACACACACACACACACACACACACACACACACACACACGCATCACACTCACACACACACATTTTGGAGACCCTAAACCGTGCACTCTTGCCGTGGCATTTAGAATTTACTGATGTTTTTTTATTATTCTAAGACTTCCTGTGAATGTCTGTTGTTGTCTGATTCCGCGCTCAGCAGGACTCTCTGTGTGTGTGTGTGTCTGCCTGCCTGCTCGCCTTTATGTGTGCATGTGTGCGTACGCGTGTGTGTCTGACTGGCCCAGGCAGTGGAGGATGTGGGTGTTTGTTTGCACAGATGCTCGGGGTGATAATTAAACGGTGTATTAAATCTGGCTGGTGACAGAATCTGCACTTCAGATATGAGCATGTCTTTCTCCACCTTCTTTTCACTCAACAGCCCTGTTCTACCCCCTGTTCTACCCCCCGCCCCCCCCCCCAGACTCTCACGTCTGCCCCCCCAACCCCCAGCCCCCGCCGCACCCCCCTCAGTGAGTGGGTCTGTGTATTATATGTTCTGCCTGTGCACATTCTTTACTACTTTAGCTTTTAATGGAGCGGGTGAGCTGGAATAAATCACCATTTTGCTTTGGCCCCTTTCAAGCCTGTGTGTGTGTGTGTGTGTGTGTGTGTGTGTGTGTGTGTGTGTGTGTGTGTGTGTGTGTGTGTGTGTGTGTGTGTGTGTGTGTGTGTGTGTGTGTGTGTGTGTGTGTGTGTGTGTGTGTGTGTGTGTGTGTGTGTGTGTGTGTGTGTGTGTGTGTGTGTGTGTGTGTGTGTGTGTGTGTGTGTGTGTGTGTGTGTTCTATTAAAGCTCGTGTGATGATAGAAGGTGATCTGTGATATGTCACACCAACTGCCTTCATCCCTGCACCACCTCACCCCATTTTCAGATCCAAATATAAACCTGATAAAATTCCACACACAAGAGCCTGACAGCAGGGTTTATAAGGTGTATGTGTGCGCGCACACACACGCACGCACGCACACGCGCACACACACACATCTGTGTGAATTAGGACTTCAGTATTTTCCCAGCACAGATGCATTATGAAACATAACATTTAGTTTGGAACATAAAAGTGCTCGCTAATGAGGGCTGTCATTTCATGACGTAGAAAAATTTTCAATCCTTTGATTGCTCCAATCTTCTCCAAAAATAGGGAATTTCAGTGTGAGAAAGAAGGATGTCAGAGTAATGTGTGTGTTTTGTGAGATGCCAACATTGCATTCTTTCTGACGGAGTTCATTCTTTTATGTTGGCATTTTGACCACAATAAGGTGTAATTACTTCTGATTAGCAGTTTGCGGCATCCTAGCATTTACCACTAACTAGTGTTTGTCTTAATCTGTTCCTTTTTTAAAAAAAGCTCTGTTCCTATACTAGGCTGACTAAGCTAGGTTATTATCCCATTAGCCTAGCTGCTGCTATAGGCTAGCTTTGACTGAACCTGCTGTGACACGTAGCTTTGGCTTATTAGCACCTTGGTGCTAGGCTATTGTGTGTGTGTGTGTGTGTGTGTGTGTGTGTGTGTGTGTGTGTGTGTGTCACACAGATAATAAATCTTATGTGTAGTGTCTCTGTGAACTTTGTGATACTCCATTGGTAGTAAATCCATGATGTAGAAATTGGAAAGCAACTCTCACACCTCACTGTTATCACAGTGGCAGAGCACCTCAGTGTAGGAGAAGCATCCAGCACCTCCCCTCAGCCCCCACCCCTCCTCCAAATCTGTTGAGGGACAGTGTTTTTGTGCCATAATCTTTCACTCGCTCACTCACTCACTCGCTGTTTACTCAGTACTATGCTGTTGAGACATTTTGTGCGTGTGTTTGTCCATGGCTCTCATGACAACAAGAGGACAGTGTAGAAAGTAGGATTTGCATGGGTTGACCTATACGTGCATAGACTGCATACTTGAATGCAAAACAGACAGAACCTGCACATGCCTTATGTACATGCATGTTTCCTACCACCCCCACCCCCACCCCCAACACAAAAACGTGCACACCCATACGCACGCATACGTATGCAGGCTTTGATTTTTGCCGAACCCTGACAACCTGTAATCTCCCCGTAATCCTTTCATTATGTTTTTGTTTTCCTTTCCTTCTGTTTTGGGAGAAGGTGAATGCAAACAGGAATTCCGGAATACAAAGAAAAACACACAGCTGAAGGCTGAGAAAACAAGAACGGGGGATTTTGTTTTGGGGTGGTGGTGGTGGTGGTGGGGGGACAATTGTGCATGCTAGGGGAGTCGGAGTGCTTGTGGGAATGTGCGTGCACATGCATGTTGTATGTATGTAGCACCGTCCTGATCTATCAGCAGAAAGGTCATCTCAGTGCGGGTCACAGGTTCCTCACAGGTTAGCTGGCTGACAACCCAGCAGATTCTAGTGGCGCCTCACTTACTTTCAAATGCTAGTGGGCTTTAGTGCCTGTGTGGGCTTTGGTTTTAACCATTTCAACTCTGTACTTTGTCGACCGGATTCCCAAGGGCTTTTTAGGCCCCCCATCCTGTTACATGTCTTAGGCCCAGCTACAAGCTCACACAGCGCTGCGTTGTAGATCTGCTGCGTTGTGAGCTTGTAGATGTGCTTGAAAATTCTGCTTGTAGATCTGCTGAGATAGCCAATCTACAAGCTTGTAGCCCCAGAGCTTGTGAGCTTGTACCCTCAGAATAGGGATGCTAGGGAATAGGGATGCTATTAGCTACCGTGTATGCTTAGTAGTGTGGGCAACACAATAAAATCCAGAGTGTTATGGGGCCATTTTTTACACTCTCAGAGTTAGTATAAAGTCCTTTTGCAAACCTATACTTCAGAGTACAGGTGCGTAGGAGTATAGGCTGTCAACATACTATATGAGAAGCGCAAAATAGGAATCCTGCACACTCTCACCTACAGCCAAAAGACTAATGAAACAACAACATTTCAGTCGCTCTGACCTTCATCAGGCATACCTGATGGACATTTTGTGAATACAGTGTGCAGGATTCCTTTTTTTGCTACACTCTACTGAGTTTAAAAAACAAACAAACAAAGATGTTTTTCTTTTGTTTTCAGAAAAAAAATCTATATTTATTATGAGCATACAGTAAGCTACGATTCCTCTCTGAAAACAAACCGTCTCTTCTCCAACTTTCCGCAGGGTATAATTACTGGTGCCTCTTGTAGATGCTTGACAACGCTGAAGTTTACAAAATAGGAGGACCACCTTCTGTTTAGGGGGATGCACCGTCTTTATCTCGACTCATGGCTCACTGGTCTCAATGCTAATGGCTCTTTCTTTAATCCCTACCCTCTCATTCATCTCTATCTGCTCTTCACAATATACAGGGAATTAATACGTGAAATCTGTACACATAATTTGTGCTGTATGCTTGGTGTACTTTCTCTCAAAAGTGAAAGTAGTATTAAATAGGTCTTTAAGTAGGTCTTTTGTGTTTTCTTTATCATTATTTATTATCACTGAGGCCATTATAATAACAATTAGCAGTTTTTATCCACATTCATCGCTTACATGTTTAAGTCATTTTTCATTATTGGCCATCCACAGAAACCTCACAATCTATAATCCACTCATTGATTGTTGGAAAACCTCAGGCCCAAAGCCTGATTTATGCCAAAGTTATGACCAAAAGTAGCCTATATCTATGTTATTACTATAGATTTGTTGTTTTTGGTCCGCGACACCGTTGTACGACAAAGTATAAATTGGGCTTAACAAATTGCAGGTGTGTTTGACAAAAGGTCAGACAACCAGCATTGTTTTCTATTCAGTCTGTAATAGGTCATCTGGCCATGTGCAGGAAACAATGCTTTCTGCATTCTTGAAGGTCCTTAAACCATGCTGAACCTCTGCAACAATTATAATTTAATTTAGGAGACGTAAATGAAGCTCTGTGTGTGTGTGTGTGTGTGTGTGTGTGTGTGTGTGTGTGTGTGTGTGTGTGTGTGTGTGTGTGTGTGTGTGTGTGTGCGTGCGTGTGCGTTTGTGCACGCCTGTGTGTGTCTGTGTGTGCTTGTGTGTCTTTGTGCGTGCGGTAGCGTGCCTACTCCTCCACGTGGTTCTCATTACATCTCTATGGGATGTTTATTTTCTCTATTAGTTCCTTTTCCTCCATTATCAACATCTCCATCAAAATTGCCCCAAACCACTGCCCCATCAACACACGTGCGTGTACACACACACACACACACACACACACACACACACACACACACACACACACACACACACACACACACACACACACACACACACACAGGACAAGTGATGTGGAAAATGATTGATACATTGTGGATGCCCTTTCAAAACATTGTGATTTCTACTCTTTCATCTGTATCCTTCTCCTTCATCCTCTCATTCTGTTTATGTGGCTGTCTGTCTCCTTTCGACCTTCCTACCTCGTACTGTACAATTATACATACTTGAGGTGTGCGTGCGTGTGTGTGTGACTCAAGCTGCATTCTGGGACAGACACATTTTAGATATCAAACCAGTTAATTGGAAATGGCATGTTTCAATTTCATTTTACCCTGATTTCAAGATTTATGTTGAGAATGAGATTATGGCAAGGGTGAGAGTTAAGGTTAGGCATGTATTTGTAAGGGATAAGCTTAGGCATAGTATGGGTTAGCATTGAGGTTAAGGTTAGGCATGTACGTGTATGTGTTAGGGTTCAGATTAGGCATGTATTTGTTAGATTAAGGTCAAGGTAAGAGATAAAGTTAGGCATGTATCTGTTAGTGTAAAGGTTAGGGTTGGATCAGTTATGGTTAAGTTTAGAGTTAGGAGATCAGAATTTGGTCAGAATGTATTGATTCTTTTTCGAGGGGTCCTTTACAGACAAATAAAACATTACAAACAATACAAATACACAATGCGCACAAACAAATACTGTTAGCTTGCTTAGAAGAAAGAAGTGTGGGAGTTACAGTAGTTTTTAATAAGTTACTGTAGTTGACTTTCTTACTCACTGCGTGTACACAGAAGCAAGCTCATTCCCATGCATAGATGAAAGCGCCACAGGAAATAACCCACAACCAACAACATATGTGTTTGATTTGACAGCAACATTTTTGACATTTCAACAAATTGGTTTGTGTTTATTCGTGTGTTTGTGCGTGCGTGCGTGTGTGTGTGTGTGTGATCTACCTTCTTGTGTGGTTAAAATATTCCCATTAAAACAGAAAAGCCAGACCTCATGAGGGAAATACTTATTTTTAGGGTTAGTGTTGGAATCAGCGTGTGGATAAGGTTTGGGGGCAGTGGAAAGGATTAAATTAAGATAAAGAAACGTTTTTTTATTTATTATTTATTTCGGGGTGCAATTGTGATAGATACAGAATCAGAAACTATCTTTTTTTGTCACATTACAAGTAAGATGGGTGAAATTCTTAATTGTGCAGGTCCATCATTGCAGTTAAAAGATGGAGAGCCATATCAGAAAAGAAAGAGGAGAGGGGGGGGGGGCATAAAGTGCATAATATATGACTAATCTGCATAATAAATTAATGGAATACCTATTATGTGACTAAAGTGCATAATAAATAAGAGTCATGAATGTACG
>NC_137623.1:25011544-25034044 GCF_963280865.1 Gymnoscopelus braueri | reverse complement strand
GTCCTGTTACAATTTGCGGACAGGTGCTCTTTTAGGGTGGTTTTGAATGAGTATAGGGAGTCACACAGTTTGATGGCTGGTGGTAGGGCGTTCCACATTTTGGTGGCAGAATAGTAGAATGGACGCAGGGAAGTTGAATTATAAAGTATAATAATATTTTTTAATGCCTACGGTTGTCTATGGACAGAGTGTGACATAACGGGTAATCCAACACAACAGCAGGCTTCTGTCACCGAGCCCCAGGCAACGATGTGTAACAAAAAGACACTTTCATTGTCAGCAGAGAGACAGAACCGGTTATGGAGAGAGAGACGATGGGTGATACAGGTCAAGAGGGTGGAGTACCTCTGGGACCTTCATGAACACAGACATACACACACGTACACCGACACGCACATGCATTGTGTTAGAGGGAGGCACAGACATTACACTATACACAGTATATATATATAGAGAGAGAGACAGACAGATAAAACACATGTACTGTACTTGGCACACACTGATGCAGACGTATGCACATATTCACTGCCACACCATTACATGCACAATCCTTTGCCAACACGCACACACACACACACACACACACACACACACACACACACACACACACACACACACACACACACACACACACACACACACACACACACACACACACACACCATAAGCTCTCCAGAGCCTTATTAGCAGGGCTGTGAATCATAGTTTCCTACCTGGTGAGAACCATATACTAACACCACCACCTGTGTGTGTGTGTGTGTGTGTGTGTGTGTGTGTGCAAGCGTGTGTGTCTGTGTGCATGTGCGTGCATGCCATTTCCCCATCCATCTCTCCCTGTCTGTCTCTCTGTTGTCCATCTGTTCCCTTTACTTACGCCTTGGTTCATAGTCTCGATTCTTTCTCTCTAGTCAGACAGTGCATACATAGTTACACTATAATACAGTAAGTCCCCAACTGTGTGTTTGCAGGGTGTCTCCGATGCAGAAGTCTGAGGTAGTGGATATGGTGAAGAAGCACGTGAAGGCCATCACACTGGCCATCGGGGACGGTGCCAACGACGTAGGCATGATTCAGACCGCCCACGTGGGAGTGGGCATCAGTGGCAACGAGGGCATGCAGGCCACCAACTCCTCCGACTACTCCATAGCACAGGTACTAATCCATAGCACCGGTACTACTCCATAGCACATACTACTCCATAGCATAGGTACTACTCCATAGCACAGGTACTACTCCATAGCACAGGTACTACTCCTGGCACAGGTACTACTCCTGGCACAGCTACAGTACTACTCCATAGCACAGGTACTACTCCTGGCACAGTTCATACATGTGGAGCACACTTCATACATACAGTGTATCATCGCGTGGAAACCTCATATGTTCCAAAATAGGGTTGGGATCCGGAACCGAAGGAACTGGATCCGATATTGAGGAACCGGAATCGGTTCCATCACATTTGGAACCATTTCCGGAACCTGTTTTATCACACAGTCAGAGCTGGTATGTGGACTTCACGTCTGCTATACAATTACAATACCGGTGATTCTCAAACTTTTAGACTTCTTAGGGTCCATTTGGAACCCCCTATAGGAATCCTTAAAAGTAACCGTTAAGGTGTAGTGGTCATAAATCCCTGAATCTGCGGGAATCAGACCGTTGAGAGGGAATCGCTAAGGAACCCGGAATCGTTAAAATCCTAAAGGATCCCAACCTACTTTTCACTACTTATGTGCGACACTCTTGTATGATGAAGTAGGGCATTAATTTACTCCGAAATTTGGAGATGCAAGGTTTTCTGCCAGACAGCAACGATATAGTATACTGTATGCAGACAAGTCATTTCAGACATGGTGACTCACAGACAGCATTATCCACAGAGGGGTTAATTTTGGTATTACAGCAGCCTGTTGCAGAATAAAAGACTTTGAAATTGAATGCATTTGTTTGTTGGAATTCTGCATCTGCACCCAGAATCACAGTTACTGTATAATAAGTGTAAGGTAAACCCTACTGGAAACTTGTAATTCAATATCGGTATCGGTATCTGTCAATTTGACCAATGCGAATAATCGGATATCGGCCAATATTTCAATATCATGCATCCCTCTGTATATACATTTTCCAGTGCAATGTGAAACTGTGTAATGCACAGATGCAGAGAATATATACACCGCTCAGAAGAAGCACAATTATGTAAACACACAATGTATAATTTACAGAAGTATTAGAGGGTGATGCACAACATGAATGACCAACGTGAATGAAAATGACCAAGATGTGTATAGTAGGTATGCAGTACAAGATGTACAACTGTTATGTACGTGCAGAATGCGCTTCTTACACAATGTTGCATACAAATGTGTCAAAAGAGGCATTACATATGCATGACACAGGCGTGTAGGATCACATTACTTTATGTGGTTCATCATCACAACAAATGCATAAATACGCCAACACATGACTACGCAAATGCCTAATGCCTCAGAGATGCAGCTATTGTTGGGATTTTGTGTATTCGGTAAGACAAACGAAGAACACACACACACACACACACACACACACACACACACACACACACACACACACACACACACACACACACACACACACACACACACACACACACATAAACACACACACACACACATAAACACACACACACACACACACACACACACACACACACACATAAACACACAGGGAGCTGCAGTAGCATCCATTCCACAGATTATTACTGGTAGCGCAACCAAGTTGATTATTTGCATGTGTGTCTGTGGGCAAAGGAGAGCATGAGAGCGGAGGTGAGGTATTCAGGGAATCTAAGAATCTTGTCTCTCCTTTACACACACACACACACACACACACACACACACACACACACACACACACACACACACACACACACACACACACACACACACACACACACGTCTGCTCTCTAATTTGACTTTCTGCATTTATCTCTTGCCCCTTGGGTATCTGCTATGACTTATCTCTCTCTATCACTCCTAGCTTTGGTTCTCAATCACTCCTAGCTTTGGTTCTCAAGGTACCACAACTTTGTCCTACGTAGAAATGTTCTCTTTCTTTTCTTTTCCTTTCTGTTTGCTCTGTATTTAATGTGAGCAATTTGGCTTTTATCTGAAATGATGTTAAATGTGATAAATATGTTCCCCTCTCTCTCTCTCTCTCTCTCTCTCTACCTCTCTCTCTCTACCTCTCTCTCTCTCTCTCTCTACCTCTCTACCTCTCTCTCTCTCTCTCACTCTCTCTCTGTCCCTTCCGTGTGATTGGCAGTTCTGCTACCTAGAGAAGCTGCTATTGGTCCACGGAGCCTGGAGCTACAACCGTGTCACCAAATGCATCCTCTACTGTTTCTATAAGAATGTGGTTCTCTACATTATAGAGGTAGGAGCTCAGCACCATGCCCCCATCTGTCCGACACACACACACACACACACACACACACACACACACACACACACACACACACACACACACTGTTACATTAACAGAGACATTTTGCAGCTGTTTGTCGACTTGCTTGACAATGATGGATGAGGTGCCCCTCCGGTGTCTGCTTTCTGTCTCTATTACACACACATACACACGTGCGCGCACACACATACACAGAAAAAGTGTGCACATCAGAAGTGGCGAGACCTTGAATCCAAGGGTTGAGCACTTTGTCTGCATGTCTTTAATGTGTGTGTGTGTGTGTGTGTGTGTGTGTGTGGTGGGGGGTGGCCATAGTTGTAGCTTGCTTTTCTTTAAGGGCATTTGTCAGCTGCAGTGCCCCTCCACACTCCTTGTCTGTCGGACATTAATGATGACAGCAGGTGCTGCCCTGTTTGACCATATTCACACGGCGGCCATTTTACATTTACTTCATACTCGGTGTTGTGGGGGGGTTTGGGAAACCCCACAGTATGAAGTACTGTAAGTGCAAAATGGCCACCGTGTGAATATGGTCAATGGTACCCATGACTTCCGGAGTACAGGCTGTCTCTCCCCAACATGTGTGTGTGTGTGCATGGTTTTTGTTTAAGTTTGTTTCCATTATCATCTCACACTAGGTTTGTAGACGGCCTCTGTCCACTTACCAGAGACGGTGTCAATGAGTAATGATGAGTATGTTAGTGAGTGTTTGTGTCGCTGACCTCACCCCCCAAGGCTGTGTGCTCCACTGTATATCCCAAGAATGCTACAACATCCACCAAACCCCCCCCCCCTATCAGCCCACAGATCAGCCACTGTCTGCTGCAGTACTGTATATAATGTGTGTGTGTGTCTGAGCAGGCGTTTTGGGTGAAAGTTTGCCTCAGGCCAGAGTCACACTTAAGACATGTGCTGCATTCAAGAGAATTAATAAAGGAGCACTTTGCCCATTTTCAACCTTATCTTCATGTAATTAGTCCTCATTAATGCTCATTATAAAATGGCACCATTTCTGTCTACTTTTGAGAAACATTCCTTCAATGACATCATCATCAGTGAGGATTCCAAGCTAATGGAAACTACAGCCTTTCTCTTCCTGGGAAGTTAGCATGCTGAACTAGAAACCATTGTACTTGTTTGACATTACCACTGATAACGACGACGAGACACACATGCACGCGCGCACGCACGCACGCACGCACGTGTGTGCGCACACACACACACACACACACACACACACACACACACACACACACACACACACACACACACACACACACACACACACACACACACACACACCATTTGGTGAACTCTTTCAATCTTTCTGTCAGTATCTCCCTAGGGTGGTCTACCTCTCTTCTATTGTCACACTCATCCCCTCTCATCCCTCTGTTTGTGCTATAGCTCTGGTTCGCCTTTGTGAACGGTTTCTCTGGACAGATCCTGTTTGAGCGCTGGTGTATAGGCCTCTACAATGTGGTGAGTTTATACTCTTCTAATCTCTATCACTGTCATTGTTGATGAATTGAATACATAGGGCCACAAAGGAAACAAGTCCCCAGGAACTTTTTTTTGTGTTACCCTTTTAGCCTTAATGTCTGACTGTACCTCGTGCCATGTCTGACTAATAAAGTATTCAATCAATCAATCAAAACTCCAGCGCTCTTTATGCCTCTCTCACTTCTATGTCCTTTGTCTCCCTGTCTCTCTCTCTCTCTTTTCCCCCTCCTCTCTCCTTTTGAGTTGACATTTGCGTTGCCATCCGTCCGTCTCTCTCTCTCTTCTGGTATCTCTCATTCAATCTCTCTGGATTCATTTTGTGCTCTTATCACTCTGGTTCCTGCATGCCAGGGAGCTTTGTGTGTGGGTGGATACCTGTATGTGTCTTGGTCTATCTTCACTCTCACTGCTGTGGACTTTTTTTTTGTTTTACATTTGACTGCATATGTATGCGAACCCCTCCAGCCCTCCGTCTCTGGGACTGGTGGAATTCCTTTTGACGGTGTCGCTCTGATTGCAACATTGATTGGCCAAAGCGGCGCATAACAAGCTCTGGCTCGTGTGCACGTGAGAGTGCACAGTGTTTGCCTTTTGGGATCCTGGCATACATCAGTGGTTCCCAAACCTTTTTTTAGCTCGAGACCCAAAAGAAAAATAAGATGTTTGCCCGGGACCCAAACTAGTGAAAATAGCAGATCTACAGTTTTTTTCCTTCTAATTTATTACATTTCTTAATTTTTTTATTATGATTATATGATTATTATTTTATTTGAAAATGTTATATAAAACTAATATTAAAGTAAAAATGTAGGAAACAAAAAAAATAATGGTATATTTAGTCGCGACTCGCGACCCAAACATGGGTCCCGACCCACTATTTGGGAACCACTGGCATACATTACTCCTATCATGTGATTTGATATACTTGTGTGTGTGTGTTCATTCCAGATCTTTACTGCACTGCCTCCCTTCACCCTGGGGATCTTTGACCGTCCGTGTAGCCAACAGAACATGCTCCGTTTCCCCCAGCTATACCGCATCACCCAGAATGCCGAGGGCTTCAATACCAAGGTACACACACACACACACACACACACACACACACACACACACACACACACACACACGTTTGTATTACTATACTTGTGAGGACATCGACATTAAAATCATCGACTAAAAATAGCAGATCTACAAGCTCACAATTTAAGGAAAAGTCTAATCCCAAAACCTTAATATTTTCCTAATTGTAATACTAAAACACACACACACACACACACACACACACACACACACACACACACACACACACACACACACACACACACACACTGGATATAGCCATGGGTTGCACCCAAAGCCAAAATTAAATCATTATTCTGTCATTTCAGCTCTGTGTTTGACTTGTTGTGCCTTGTGGTTTGCATTTGCGATGATGATTGAGTGATGCCTGCTACTTGTTTGGAACTCCAGCGGGTAAACAGGACTGGCATGGAGGCTCACACGTCACCATGGCAACCTTAATTAAATTCATAGGCCCAGAATAAGGAAGTCTTTCATTTTTAGAGGGCAGACCAGCTGCGTGTGTGTGTGTGTGTGTGTGTGTGTGTGTGTGTGTGTGTGTGTGTGTGTGTGTGTGTGTGTGTGTGTGTGTGTGTGTGTGTGTGTGTGTGTGTGTGTGTGTGTGTGTGTGTGTGTGTGTGTGTGTGTGTGTGTGTGTGTGTGTGTGTGTGTGTGTGTGTGTGTGTGTGTGTGTGTGTGTGTGTGTGTACAGGAGGGCAGTTATTGGCGGTGATGGCAAGGACACAGTGCCAACTGTGAGGCATTTCTGTTTGTGTGTGCTTATATGTGGCCGTGCACAGTATGTGTGCACGCCTTGGCATTGGTTTGCACTGACTTTCTCCCTCCATCTACTGTATGCCTTTCTCTTTCCAGGTGTTTTGGGGTCAGTGTATCAGTAACGCACTGATTCACTCTATAATCCTCTTTTGGTTTCCGCTCAAAATGCTAGAGCACGGTAAGGAAGTCCGCCTGATTAACACTCATTAACGTCCTTGTGCAGCTTGTTATTAAACCTCAATACTGTACAGTAGGCTACATATAGACCTTTGTTTGTTCTTCACAGACTCTCCCTTCCCTGACGGACGTGGAAATGACTACTTGTTTGTGGGAAATATGGTCTACACTGTAAGCATCCTTGTTATTTCCCTCTGTGTGTGTGTGTGTGTGTGTGTGTGTGTGTGTTTATAGTTTGTTTCTTTGTGCACACCTTTCCGTGTGTTTGTACGCTTGTTGGAAGTTTTTGTACGCTTTTCTTTATGCACATTTATTTGTGTGCATCCCTGTGTGTTTGCATTCGTGTCTGTGTCCGTGCACCATCATGTCGTCCAGCCCCCTCATGGGCACATAGTCTGGTCTGGTCTAGTCAGCCTGTCTCTGCTCTCCATTCATAGTCCAGCTCTTCCCTCCATCCTCCCCTTGCTTTTGAGTCTCCCTATATTATTCAGCTCCCTACACTTAACCCCCGTGTATACTGTATGTCAGTGATGTTTATTTGTTGACGTTGCTCGTCTCTGTGTGTGTGTTGTGTTTGGATTATAGAGAGCTCTGGGGGTACTGAGTGTTGCATTACGTTGTTTACAGTAGATCATTATTTGTTACCAGTTAGTTACCAGCCGTGACAGCGGGGCTCGTATTGTTTTCACCTTTTTGAAGTTGATTTCTCTGTGTCTACACCCTCCCCCCGTCTGTGTGTTTGTCATGTGTATGACAGATTCTGTCAACGCAATAGTGTCACAATCTTGCAGGATGTCACAAAACTTGACAGATGTGTTAGTTGAGGTCATAACGAAGGCCGATGGGTGAGGTCCGAGCAAGGGTGCCAGAAGTAGGGGGTAAACGCATAGAAACCTAGATACTCTCATTGGCCTCTGCAGTTCATTGGAGCGACCTGCATCGCGGCCGCCATTTTGGAGAAGGCAAGCTTCCTGACTGTCTTTTCCGGGATTTGTCAGAATCTAGTTGTATAAAGATATCCTGTTATATTTTTATACAACTAGATTCTGCCAAGTCCCAGAAAAGACGAGCTGGGATTGGCCAGTTGTCAGGGAGCTTGCCTTCTCCAAAATGGCGCCCGAGATACAGACGCCTCAGAGCAGGAGGAGGCGTCTACCTTTATATGCCTATGGGTAAACAGACCAATGGCTAGCTGTTACCATACTGTTATAACAAGCAATCCGTCCGTGGACCGTTCTCACTAAGTGTCTTTTTAAAACGGTTTTCAAATATTTGACCAGTACCTCATGAAAATACAATTTTGATACTCGCTCAGTAGTGTCAAACACTGGTCTTCCTCAGTCTATATAGTATAACCCCCCCCCTCCCCCATGGCGGGTTCACCCATTAGACCCGCCATGGGGGAGGGTCTAATGGGTGATGTTTAACCCATGAAAACCAAAGTCACTTCTCTCATGTCAGGTGTTTCAGTGCATCACACACATTTTTGGTGTCTCAGCTTGTGTGATCCCATTGCGAGTTGGACTCTAGTTGATATTTATCACCTCCGGAATTGTCAGTGAACAGACTCTTTTTCTTTCTCTCTCTTTCTTTTGTTTTATTTTTTGTTTTGTTTTATTTATTCACACAATAAAAACGGTACAAAAGGTAACAATTATTAAAAGACACAGAAATTAAAGAGAAGGGAAACCCATATAGGGCTTATACAAGACTCTCAAGTAAAATACTGACCCCTCTTCTTCTCTGCCTGTGTGTAGTACGTGGTCGTTACAGTGTGTCTGAAAGCTGGGATGGAGACCACCGCCTGGACCAGGGTAAGAGTTCATGTCGACCCACTCTCGTGCACAACATTCTTGCTTGTAGCATGAGTGTTAGTTAAATCCAGTGCAGTGCACTGTATTAAACCATTTTCACTCACTGATTATTCATTTAATTGGGTAAGACTGTATATATAAATAAAAAAATATTAGTGCTGGTCAAAATGCATTGTACGCTCAGCAGAACAGCACATTATAACTACCAGGTAACACTTTACTTAAAGGTTGTATCTATAATGCATCATAATCACTTTTATAATGCATTATAATGCAATTATAACACTTCATAACACTTAACAGTTATAATTGTTTATGATTATGCATAGCAACTTATAACAAAGACACTTATAACTACTAAGTTATGTAGTTAGTTATAATGTGCTGTTCTGCTGAGCTTATAATGCATTATGACCAGCACTTATGTCATAAATGTTGATTATAAACATAATCTTTATTATAACCGCATTATAATGCATTATAAATGCACTTATAATGCATTATAGACCCGACCTTAATATACAGTGTTACCTCGCAATAATTACTGTTACTTGCATTGTAAAGCTGTTTATGTAAGTCAGCCTCTCTATGTACGTACACTGTATCCGTCCGTATTAAATAAAGAAGAAGCTTGCCATCTTCATAGCTAGCCAAGACAATGCATTGACTGTGGTCACGTGGCTATGGGTTGGGCGTAACCATGTGTTGCGCCCATCCCAACGTACATGTCCACTGTCCGGGCAGACAGAGGGGCGTTGACACCCCCCGTCCGCTCAGCTGTCTGCACAGCGCCCCCCCGGTAATGAAGAGGGGTCCCGCCGGAATTCACACAGTGTCCCCTTACAGCAGGACACGTAGAGTGGCAGAAAGAGAAGAGAGGAGAGGAGAGGAGGAAGTCTCAGCGACAAGGTTGTCTATATTCAGACTGTGTGTGTAACTATTTGACCTCATTCTCTCTCTCTCTCGTTTTCTCTCTCTCTCTCTGTTGCTATTACTTTGTTCTTCTCTTCCTCCCTTCTCTACCCATCTCTCTCTCTCTCTCTCTCTCTCTCTCTGCTGTAGTTCTCCCACCTGGCGGTCTGGGGCAGCATGATTCTCTGGATACTATTCTTCGCCGTCTACTCATCCATCTGGCCATCGATCCCCATTGCCCCTGACATGCTAGGCCAGGCAAGTCAACACATGCAACTCATCTAAGCAACCATCTTCTGTTCTCTCCTCTCCTCTCCATCCCTCCATCACCCCTCCCGGGTTGCCGGGTACCTGGCGCCTGTCTGACGCTTCCCCCCGGGTGTTCCATGTCGGCACGGCTGGAGCCCCCCAGGGGAGATTTATGCCCCCCCGCCAGCCCCCCATCTCCAGGCTCCTTGCACCTGCTGTGCTGTCACCCGAGCCCCAGGCTTTTACGGCCCACTCTGGAGGTGTTGACTCAAGAGGGTGGGCTGCTGCCGCTGTGTGTCTGTGTGTGTTGGGGTGGGGGTGTATGTGCAAGGGTCCATCAAGCGTAACAAGGGTGTACGTGAAATCCCTTGATTGAGGGTCCCGGAGTCGTTGGGGGTGTTCCCTGGAGGAGAGTCGGGGGGTGTTGGGGGGCAGTGTCCACCACTGTGCTGGAGGAGAGTGGAGGGATGGGGGGGGGGGGTGGCTCCCCCACTGTGAGTCGAGTGAAAGGAGGGCTGCTCATCAGGCTGTCTCAGCCCCACCACCCCCCACCCCCCTGGCCTATTAATTCAATTTGTGTCAGAAATCAGGAATGCGGTCAAATAACTCTGCAGCTGCTATGGTCCAACTGGGGACTGACTGGTCAGAGATACTCAGCCACACCCCCATTCTCTCTAACAACCCTATTACCTCCAGCGGTCTCCTTCCATCTATGTTTCCATCTGGCCATAGAGGGACAGGCAATGGAAAAGTAAAATTGTGCCTACTTTTTTATTTATTTATTTATTTAATGGAGAGAGAGAGATATAGACAGACAGAAATTAATACAGCGTAGCGTTCTGGCGCTGTGTGATTTGTGGTGGTTTGTGCCGTGGCAGAGGCCGACAGTGTGTCTATGGATATGACAAAATGGAGACAATATACGACGAGTATGCCTCCAAGGTGCTTACGCAGCCTATTTCCCAGTGTATTGTGTGTATGATGTATGCACAGTGCCGCGGGTGTTAACCCAAAACGGACAGTCTGTCTCGGTGTACGTAGGTGTTGCTCACAGACACACACTGTGTGTGTGTGTGTGTGTGTGTGTGTGTGTGACTGACTGTGTGTAGGTTGAATATAGTCTGTATCTTTAGTTGTGTTTCCAGCTGTCTCAAAAAAGACTTAATGCCTTTTTTCCGGTTGAATTTCGAGATTTCCCCACTGAATATCAGCTGTAGCAGACTCTGACTCACAAGCCCTGAACTATCTCTATCTCTGGACTGTACAGCTCCAGACCTGGGACTGAGAAACCACATGATATCAGTTATTATATAGTCCCAATTACAGAGGTCATGCTGCATGGGAATAAAGTGTTTTACAACCGTTGACTTATAAGGTTCATGTCTAGAGACCCAAGACTTAAGCTTATGAAATACTATACTGCTAACTCTTGGCTTAACCACTTAAGCCCTATATACATCATCGTACAACGAATGGCGAAAATACAAGCTCACAATGTGGCGCAATGGCGTTAGGAGCTTGTAATTTTTTTTTTGCCTACAGTATAATGACATGCCCAAAATAGGGACGTCAGCCAGGTTGAAAGTGGTTGAAACAATCAACAATGGAGAAATTGTATAGGCAATAAATAGGAAGACAGAAATAATAGGCACTGGCCGTAACAGGCAGGGACAAGCAGAGTGAAGGATCTAGCTGCCTAGAGATATGTCGTTAGGAAAGACTTGATTGGAGATTGGAGTGGGAGAGACAGATCGAGACACTAGTTAGGAGCGTGATTAACCCCCAGAGAGACGGGCTAAGGGTAATGGTTAAAGGTCAGCGAGGCTGACTGCAGCTGGACTAGACTGACACACAGCCGTATAGTGCAGTCACTCACTGTAATCCATGTTACATTGCTGGAGCGTCAGTATTGAAGTCCTATGGATTCTGTGTACAGCTGAAATGAATGCGTCCCTAACAGATACAATATCGTCACCTTCTTAAAATATAGTTTGTTTGAGGAAAATGATATTTTTGCCTAAATCAGCTCCTCATAAAATCGCCTATATCGAAAAGATCATGCTGTTCCCGCCCCAGTATATAAACTTGTTGGGTGAAATGATTAAGAAATATCATATATTTTGTTTTGGTTCAGTTTTTTTCTGTTTTCTGAAAAACTTGAAAAAGATTACATAGGCCATTATTTTAAGAAGGTGACGATATGTAATGTTAACTGTTCAACATACATGGTTCAACATACATAGAAAACTGTGGAAAATGGAGTTGCTCATTTTGAGGTCTCGCTGAGTTTTTGTAGTTGGAATAAGTATGCCATAAACGCTGGTATTCATTCTCGACATGCACAAATTAACACCACATTAGGTAGTTACAGACCGTCTGTGATTTCACATAATGTACTATTTATTTAGCATCATAAAGAATACACTTCCAGCTTTTGCTATTTTTACATCAGCTGCCATCGATGTACGTCATACGCAAGTCCAACCATGGCTGAAATGTTCGTTTCCAGTCACGCAATTAATGTCTGGAAAACGGTATGCTGTATGTACAGTATGTAAATCTGAAACACCTTGTGTATTTTTTTCTGTGCAGGCTGGCAGGGTGTTTCAATGCTGGTATTTCTGGCTGGGCCTGATCCTTGTGCCCGCTGCCTGTCTTCTCATGGACTTTGCATGGAACGCGTGAGTAGCACACAATCACCTCAATTGTAATCGATTAGTTTGATTAACTGTTGCACCCCTTGTGCGTGCACGTGCGTGACAAATCCATACAAACGCTTTGTGACTTAACCCATCTAGACCTGTTACACCTATACGTTGTTCTACCTTTCAAGCTGGGAACGCCTCTGTGTCATTTTAGTTGTTGGTATACATTGCTGTTGTAGGGCAGAAACCTCTTATCTCCATATTCTAACTTTTTGAGTTTTTTCGTAAATTAACGCCCTACTTGATCATACTACAGCGTCACATCAAAAGTAGTAGATCCACAAGCTCGAAACGCGGCTCGAGTTTTGAGCTTGTAGATCTGCTACTTATGATATTTTTTAATTTGAATCCCGAAAAGTCTCTTTTGGACATACAGTACTGTATGAGGTTTCCACTCGACAGAGACGATATATAGCAACATTTTTCCAGAAAACTTAGGGTAGGATTTAGAAGCCGTTTTTTCGCCCTCAGGTCTTAAAGGGTAAGACCACTTTGGTAGAGGTTTGGGTTGTGTAGTTACCTTGCCATGATGTAACTCAAAAGGTGGACAAGAAATAAAAAATTATTGCTCCATTCATTAGAAATTGATCATTCAAAATATACTCCTCAATGACTTACATTGTACGGTAAAACAGATCTCAAAGTCACTCTTTTAGGACATAACTGAACACAAACAAAGTTGATTCAGACAATATAGAACATCACCAAAACCAGTACTGTTTGTTTTTTTAATAAAAATGTCAACTTCCTGTTGATTTTAATATTTCTATTAAGAAGAAAACCCGGACTGGATCCGCGGATCCGGATCCGGCTCTTCAAATGGTAAAATCAGCAGGAAATGTAAATTTGTATTAAAAAAAATAAACGGTACTGGGTTCGGTGATGTTCTATATTGTCTGAATCAACTTTGTTTGTGTCCGTTTATGTGCTAAAAGAGTGACTTCCAATCAATTTCCAATCAATGGAGCAATTATTTTTTATTTCTAGTCCACCTTTGGAGTTACGTCATGACAAGGTAACTACACAACCCAAACCTCTACCAAAGTGGTCTTGCCCTTTAATGGATTCAATTAAACATACTCTCTCAGTTGACTACTCTGGGATCATTAAAGTTGTATCTTGTTGTATGTATACGTGTCTGTATACCAGCTCTTCTCCTGTGTGTGTGATGAACTTACGTTCTCTTTTGCAGTGGGCGTCGCACTGTGAGGAAGTCTCTCCTGGAGGAGGTGCAGGAGTTGGAGGCGCGGGCCGTGGACCCAGATGCAGCTGTGCTCAGAGATGCTAGCGGCCGCAGGTACACACATGCATTACAGTGCAAAAGCATCGTTGGGACCTTAAACCTGCATTCTCAATCATTGTTTTTGTTCATGTCATTGATCATGTTTGTTTTATTTATCGTCACTGTTGGGTGGAAACTTTGTACATCCAAATCTGTTACTTTTCAGAAAATGGGAAAAATAATCTGTGTTCCAATGGATCCCATGTTGTTATTATTTAGTCACAAGCTCTTGTTAATACTTTTCATTGGTTGAATATTTATAAAACCATTATACTAATAATAAAAAAATGTCGATACAAGGTTTCTGCCGGACAGCGGTGATATGCTTTTTCACTGTGACATGCCATTCATTCTCTTTATATTGACATATCATGAGATAGATTTGAATCTTTCCCTAACCTTTATAATTGTTATAGCATATCCATTATTAATTCATATCTCTGCCCCTTATTGAGATTTTACTGGACCGCAGAGTATCACAGTGACTGGTTTTGTTAGGATAACTTTTAGTATTTAGCAGATGCTCTTAACCAGAGCGACTCACAATAAGCTAGGTAAACACATACATCAAATGCAGAGAGAAATTGTAGTGCCTCATAAAAGTAGGATCACAGGTAAACCAAGAACCAGTCTAAAAAATATACAGATCAAAACAATGATCTGTACTATAGGATACCAAGTAAACAATGCACCTAGCATCTGTCTAAATGACATTTTACGTTGCACTAAACATTTCAAAATGATTCCATGCTCCTGTTTGTTTTACATTCCATGTATGTTTTGTATGTGTGTATAATAAACACATACCGGTAACCATGGCATTTCTTAATCCCTTAGCTCCACCTGTAGTGCCAAAGTCAAGGCTGAGGTCCCGTAGTGCCTGGGCTCCTCAGGGCACTTACTCACACAGGTAGCGCTTGGGTTTGGACCTATCTCAGTGGTTCTCAAAATGAGGTCGGGCTGGGGACCCCCAGGGGTCCTTGAGGAGTTACGGGTCTGTAACTCTGAGAGTGTGCAGATATGTACAGTATGCTCTCAGAGTTCAATTAACACTGAGGAGTTTACAATATAGATTGGGGTCCCAGTAGCCTGGCAAACCATCGGTCTTGTGAATTCACATTATCATGCGTCTTCTGCAGAGCGGTCTGGCCCCAAGCGCTGGGTGGGCGTTTTGCAGGAACTAAAAAGTGGAAGATAATGTTGTTAATAATGATAAAGATAATGTTGATAATATTCACGTGACCGGGATGGTTTACCAGGCTAGGGTCCCAGTAGGTAAAAATCATATAAAACTGGGGGTCCTTGAAAAAGATTATATATATATATCTCTATATATATATGTGTTTGAGAACCACTGACCTATCTGACTGTGTGAACTATGAGCTCAAATAACCCCACTGGAAGCCACTCAGTGCGACCATTCACTGGAATCACACCTTTTTCTCACTCACGCGTATTGTCTTTTTCGCCATCATTTTTTGACTTGCTGTCTGTGCCCTTGTATCTACAGTATTACATCCACACCACACAATAAAAATCCAGAGTGTTAGTTTAAAGGAGTAGTTCACCCAAAGAAGTGCTTATTTTCTATCAATTACACACCCCATTAAGCCTTGAGTTCATGGCATTATTTTAGTTTTTGTCGCATTCCTGAGCCAATAATTTGATGACCCGGTCATCGGTCAGTAGGAGACTCAGTAGGAGTCTCTTTGAGTCTCTGCCAGTCATCAAATTATTGGCTTAGGAATGCAACAAAACAAAAAAAATCGCCATGAATTCAAGGCTTCATTCATGGGGTGTGTAATTGCTAGAAAATAAGTCACTTTTTTGGGTGAACTACTCCTTTAACTCTGAAAGTGTTGAACTCTCACAGTCAAATAAACACTGTGGATTGTTACAGTGTATCCTTTCCCCCCCATCCCTTCATCTTTGGTTCTCTCCTCACAGGTGGGCCTATTTGAACTGCTGTACAGACTGGGTGTGTTTCCTGTGTGTGATGACATAGAGCCAGAGATTAGCTTCCTGTGTGTGACGTCAGTAGAGTTGTGTTAGAACTAGTTACATTGTGCGGAGTGTACTTGGAAGAGAACCCTGTGTTTGGTTTGGTAGAAGACTTAAATAGATATTAACCCATTAAGATCGGGAAAGCATCTGTGTAATTTTTTGACTTCTTTTGCTATTCAAAAATGCAGATCATTTTGGGTGGTCCTGATTATAGCAACATAGGTTTATTAGGATTAGAAGACATTTGTAGAATCCCCAGAAGCAAAGATTTGAGTTACAAATGTTCGCTTAATCTTTTTAATATATATTCAAAGATATGCACACATTTTCAAAGATTACAAAAAAAACAAGCTTAGATATATCTATATTTAGTATATCTGCTATTTTTGAATTTTGAATTGCCCAACGAAATAAAAAAATGACACAGATGCTTTCCCGGTTTGAATGGGTTATGGATTGCCAATTTGTGGGAGCAGAGAGAGTACTGTCAGTCCCATTTGGTAGACTGACAATACTGTAAAGCCAACAGTTGTTTCGTCTCAGAGACGGCGCTGCTTTATTATAACAGGCCTTGGAAAGAGTTGGTGCGGTCCAGGTGTGTTTTTAATTTTGGGAATGGTTTAGGCGGGCGGACGTTTTGTGTCTCCAGAGTCGGACCACCTGGAGGCGAGGGCTCTGTCCTAGACTGACCCTGATTTTAGTCCTGGGGAGAAGCAGGCATTGATCCTATGTGCCCCCCCCCCCCCCCCCCAAAAGACAGAGCTTCTCCTTCCATTATATGAGAAATTTAGAGTTGGACACAGAAGGGAGCCAAAGCACACATCTGTGTTTGTAGTTCCTAAGAAAGGGCCTGGGACGGGGTCAGGAAAGGTAGAGGACAGGGAACGTCTCGAGGGAAGAGCTCAGATGTGGCTCATCCTTGGACCGTTTGGAGTCTTGCTTCAGTACGTTGGAGAGGAGAGAGAGAAACGCCACAGGAGGGAAAGTAAAACTTCACTCGTACAGATGTGTCTTCTCTTTTATTTATTTGTCTAGCCACCATGTACCCCCCAGCCCCTTTCATTCATTCACTCGCTCCCTTTCATCCATTTAACAGACGGCATTTTCTTTGGCCAAAGGCACCCTTGACAAACCTCAGAGGCCTTTTTTTTCGGTGTTTCTCTTGACAAACACATCGGTGTAGAGGTTCCCCAGTGGTCACGTAAAGGAGAATTTCCCAGCTGTGTGATCCTCATCACAACCTTGGGCTGTCTGGCTCCAGTCCACACCGCTCTGTGGATCATATCAGAATCATTGCCCGGGTGCCAGGGAAATCCCTCTTGAGTAATTTAATGCCTCATTGCCAGCCAGATCGGGGGAACGTATCCGCCCATTTTCCTCTATGGAATCAGTTAACAGGAAGCTTCCTGGGATGGCCTTGAGTAGTTGTGCTGTCCTTTGTGCATCTATCGCCTCTGCCCCGTTGCCCAATGGTACCCGTTCCAGGCAAGCATGGGCGATGATGAGATTGAAGTGACAAAGGTCACTGGGTTAATTAGTGAATCACAGTGAGAGTCTGTCTGCATGCATTGCACGCATTTGTGTGTGTTTGTGTGTGTGTGTGTGTGTGTGTCTGTGTGTGCGCACACACGCAATTTGGAAGAGACTTGGTTATTTTTGGTCACGGGAGGAGAGTAGGCGTGACGGCGTGTGGTCTAAGAACAGAGGGTCCAGTCTTCCTCTGAACAAGGAGAGAGTGGAGCAGAGGAGAGGAGAGGAGAAGGGGGAGCAAGAGAGTGAGGAGAAGTTCAGTTTTGCTGTCCTTTTCCCTGCAGCTGGGTCATGAGTTTACTATTGCATTAGCTTGAATTTCAACAAATCAGCCCCTGCCAATTACTTGGCCCCGGCCTGGCTTAAATCCATCCAGGTTTTGCCAGACCTAGTACTCAAGCTCAAATGTTTCTGGGTGTCACGTGATGATGATAATGTTTCTAGATCATTTCCTTTAGAGATCACTGATCTCCAAAACACCTGATTGGTATACTGTAGGTCTAAGCAGTAAAGTGAAAACGTATCCAAACCAGTTGCATGTTGTTGTACTGGTCTTGCATGAAAGGAGAAGAGAAAGAGCATTCATGAATACACAGACTGACAAGTAGATGGTCACATAACCTTGTGATTGTGTTGTGATGTAGATAAGATTAACTATAGTTACCTCTGTGATTTGATTACCGATCACTGCGTGGATATACGGTAATTATCGGCATTAGCTACTGTAGTAACATGTTTTTTTCCCCCTCTCCCTCTTCCCTGCAGTCTAAACGAACGGGCCCATCTGCTGACAAGAGTCTTTAGGAAAACGCCTTCGAGCGTAGGGCGCTCCAACTCAGTACAACAGACTGTGTCACGTGAGTCTCCTGTCCACTCGTTTTTTTGCCATTTAATTGTCAAACGAATTTTAAGCAAAAGTGTGAATTAGTTATGTTTTATGACCTGAACTGGTCGTGAATAAATAACAGGCATCTGCAAGAAAAAAGTTTTCTGATTGGGAAAGTTGACAGTGAAATAATAATCAGTATCAAATAAGTCACTATAAATAGTATTTGACCAGGAAATGTGTTTCAATCATTAAGTATTGAGGTCTTTATTATGCAACTGCAAAGTCCTTATTTGCACATTTTATATAAATTTGTCATTTCTATTTAGCTTTTGTTTTCTAGAGTCTGATTTATACTTTCTGCATCATGTCTTGCGCTGTACAAGCTCACAGCGCATCACAGTGCGACACGTTGCGAGCCTGTGGATCGGCTATTTTCGGTGCATGACACTGGCACGCAAAACTTAAGTGTAAACCAGGTGTAATCCAACACCAACTCAGGTCTGGGTTTGACACTGCATTCCGTTCCTTTTCCAGATGGCTATGCCTTCTCTCAGGAGGAGCACGGAGTGGTGTCCCAGTCCCAGGTTGTACGCTCCTACGACACCACCCGTCAGCGACCCAGCGTTTAGCACCGCCATCCCCTCTCCCTGCCCTTCCCTGCCCGCCCCCACCCCCGGCCACCGTCGCCTCAGATCGCCGAGGCCACGGTGGCCGTGGAGACAGCGGAGACGGAATCATGTGACGCCCTCAAGCCGGGTGACCGGCCCTGCAGTGGCCTTACTGGTACTATAACGTGACCGACCCGCCACCACCATCGCCACCCTCCTCAACACACACACACACACACACACACACACACACACACACACACACATCCCAGAGGGTGGTTGCTAGGGGTGGAGGCCGTTGGTGAGGCACAGAGGACAGACACAGGAGAAGGGACCAGACCGACTATACGGAATAAACTGTCTCAAAGACTCCTACACACTCTGCACAGGCATGAGCAATCCATATCCATGCACAGACATGAGATATCAAACTCAGAGACTGCTACTTGTATCCATGTAACCCCACAGACTGGGTTTGGGTTGTGTCTCCGGTGTGTGTTTAATGTGTGTGTGTGCGTGCGCACTTCCAAAGCATCTGTATCTGCCTGTGCATGTGTGTCTGCACGCAAGTTGCGCTCTTGTGTGTGAGTGTGCGCGTACGTGTGTTCAGTTTGTGGTAAGAGAGCCTATATGTGTGTGTATGTATGTGTGTTTGCTTCCGTGCGGTTCCCATTCGTCTCCCTCTCCTGAGCTGGGTTTAACTAGTCTGTCATCGCATGCCATCGGGAGAGGGGAGGGGACTTCAAAATAAACACACATACACACACACACACAATCCCAGAAGGAATTCTTTACAGGGAGAGGCTGGGAGGAGGGGGGGGCATTGATCCGGTTTTCTCTGAGCTTTACACCCCAGCCCCAGGCCCCCATAGAGTTTGACCATATTCACGCTACAGCCATTTTGTTTTTACTTGATACTTAGGGGGGGGGGGGGGGGTCCGAGTATGAAGTAACAACAAAATGGCCGTGTATATGGCTAAATTCCATCCCCAAGCCTCACTGCCAAAACACCACAGAGATGTCGCTGAAGCGGAACCCTAAATGTGCTAGATTACCATCCTGCTTGGACCATAACTTCTGCTCTGTACGGGAACTTCTTTTTCCCCTCTCCCCTCTCTTCATCTCTGCTCTCTATCTCTTCATCTTCCAGCTTCTAAACAGACCCCCGACACACACACGCACACGCACACGCACACCTTTCCTCCTCTACAGTGTGTCTTCTCGTCTTGCTCGTTTAGAATCCTTCTTTTTCCACTTCCTGTTATGATTCTGACGGTTCCTGTGAATCCTGAGATGGGATTGCTTGCCGGTACCACCTCCATGGGACTGAATAAAAACCAGGTGTTTCACTCGGACGAGCATGGTATTTTGGGACGTAGCAAATGCACGCTTCTGAACAACAAGGAAGCAGGCTTGGGTGAGGCGTGGCCAAAGCGAGTTGCATGCCGATATATAGGGTGAGAATCAGTTATAATCTATTTTGAAATGGCATAGTACTTGAATGTTGATATGAAACACATTTTTGGTCCAGAAATGTCGACGTTCAAAGTATCGGTGGTTTGCAGAAACATACTGTACAATGCTAGTGTTTTTCTCTGGCCACCAGGGTGTAGGAGTATAAGAAGAAGGAGCAAAAACCGAAGTGTACAGTATCTTTGTAAATCGATGATCACCGAAATGAAAGTATTTTCGAAGTTACAATAAGGCATGCGGTCTCCTGTAGGTTTAAGGCAAAGATTAGATAAATAATAATAACTTTTATGGTTACAGTGTTTGCTAGCATTTTGCTAGCTTGCCATTGCGAGCCGACGAGAACATGCATCAGGCACACAACACTGTGTGATGCAAGACATGAGGCCCCGGCCCCGAATGAAACACCAGGTTTTTAGGGAGTCCCGTCCAGCCTGGGAATCTTGCAGCCTGGCCTCCAAAGCTTCCTCCTCCATTTCTGTTGGGTTCCCTCACTCGCAACTGGACTTATTTTTTTTTAAATATAAAATGTGTCTGTGTTTTTTGTTTTTGTCTTTCTTTTAATGAATGCCTGTTTTTCTTTTGTACTCATTTGTGGAGAAATATCTTAAACGGGAATATTTTACTTGAACTAGTGCTACTAGGCATCTGAAAATGCCCGGTTACGTCATGTGTTCTGTCTGGTTCTACGATACGTCTGAATGTACAGTCCACTGTCTAACTGTGTACTCTTCTGTTGCGGACGCCCAGGTTCTAGGGTTTGTCCATTGGACTCTTAATCATTAAATCTAATAAATCCAAGGCCTGACCAAATGCTTCTGACTGTGACTGATTCACTGTTTGTTAAAACTGCATTCATATACTAACTTTGTGTCTTGAGAAAACAGTGGTTACGCAGGTAGGGGGTCATGGAATGGAGGGGAGGTCTTAGATAAACAGAATTGAAGAAGGACAGTGGAGGACGTCGTTTAAACCAAATCAAAATCAGCCCTCATTCTTGCATTAATCTATCTCCGTGCCACAGCCTGTAAGGAAGGGTTACTGTCACTGAAGTCTGACCATTTAGCAGATTAATACAGACCCTTGGCCCTGAGTCCCTGGGTCTCACGCTCCCACCCACCTTCCTGGCCGTGGCCCAGCCGAACCCGACTGCAGCTGCTTCAATATGGGGAATCCATCGGGCTGGCCCCATCAGGAGCCATAGATCCATTTATGCTTTTCAACTCCTTCCCAATGGCTCCCAGGGGTGGCCCTCCTCCATTTTCCCCGCTAGCTGAGTTTCCATTGGAACGTGCCAAAAATACACCTCCGCAGGCTCAAGGAAATGGTTATAGGTTTATATATACAGTCTATTGTTGTGCATTATTATGTTGCCGTGCTAATGTGCCTGATGATATGACGGGTATTTCTGCTGTCCACCCTGGGTGGCTGGCTGTCTGTGGGCGTGAGTAATTACAGTAGCTAATAGCTAAAGAATGTGTGCGTTTGTCTGCGTGTCTTTCAAAGGGATTAAATAATCTTTTGGCCGCTCATAAGCTGAGACTGCGGTCTAGCCCCATGCTGGCTGTCAGCTTTAACACTTGTTTCTTGCTAGTCAGGTTTATAAGTCTCAAGGCAGATGTAAATCTCACTGCTCCGTAGAGATGGTCTTCTCTCTCATGGTTTTGAAAACATAAAACATGTTTGTGTATTTATGACAAGGTTAAAGTGTTAAAAAAAGAAAAGAAACACAGGACAGGAAACGCATCACGTCTCAACACATTGATATTTATTTATTTTTCCTTATAAATCAATGAAAAATGTCAATCCTGTATGAATCAGCATCTCATAGAAGGCAGAAACACATTTGAGCATAAATCATACAGTACCTCTTTACAACGCACGCTGTCCATCCTATGGACAACATGCTTGAAGTAGATGAGACACCCAGTCATACTGATTTTTGTGCTGCACCGTATCTTAAGCCTCTTTTATACTAAGTCATGCGACAAAAATAACTGATTCGTTATTTTCAGCGCGCAACGAAATACAAATGAGGCTTTAGACTGTTAGTTTAATGGACTGGCACATTCCTGAAGCTGTATGTTACTGAGTTACCAGCACCATAACAGAGCCAGCTGTAGAACAGTGCGCAATAATG
>NC_137623.1:24981544-25006544 GCF_963280865.1 Gymnoscopelus braueri | reverse complement strand
ATTTCTTTATTCTAATAGGCCTAGATCTCAATTGTACGTCATTCATTCTTTTAGTTTTGCTGGTTTTTATTTCACACTTGCTTTGGCACTGTAAATGTATGTTTCCCATGCTAATAAAGCCCATTTGAATTGAATTTACCGGTAAATTGAATTGAGAGAGAGAGAGCGAGAGAGAGAGAGACAGAGCTAATGCAATCTCAACAGCTGCACATGCCAGGAGTTTTACACCTGCGTAGTGTAGCCTACAACAAGAGGATGGCCTGCTATTATATGCTGCCCTTTCCAACAAGAAAGTTAAAGAACTGAATCAAGTCATTTGCAAGCTTGTTTTAAAAGCAACGGCTGGCGGCGACCTGTGCTCTATGGAGTGCACCTCCCTAGTTATTTTACATTTTGTGCTCAATGATTGGCATAACTGTTTTCTTTAAACAGTGGACATCTTATGTTGTAACAAAACACTGCTATTGTTCCCTGTCACTCTTCCACACCTGTTGCTGGAACTGAGCTATGGCAGCTATCAGCCCCCTCCCCTAAGCTCTTGTTTTGGGCATAATCTTTGTGGCTGGCTGGGCCTGGGCCTTCTCGTCTCCTAGAGCTATCCCATGGGCATTCTCCTGTTCCTAAACACCACATGCTTCTTTATGTTGAATGCATTAATAATTTCCTGTCCGTTATGCATTTGACATTACTGTGTGTATCTTTGCGGATGATTAATAGGCTGCCATGTGGATGACAAATGAATTAAATGCACAAACTGGGCCTTGCACGACAAAACACTTCCTTTTTTGTCCTATAGGGAGTAAAGGCCTGCTTTTCTTTACATTATTTTGGCTGTTTGCCATTGTATGAAAATGTATACTGCTTCCTGGGGCGATAAGGCGAGATTGTTTTTGAGCAAATGACAGATTATAGTTGGAGGGAAAGATGCTGTCCAGAAGAAGTCAAGTCCCCCACAGGCACTTAAGTAGGCCTACTCTTTTCACTGGTGTCCATTACTTGCTCCATTTTCATGTGACTTCATCTGCATCTTTTTCTTATTTAAAGAAATACAACTTCCCTGTAGCGTGTATCATACAGGAGCAGCGATAAACTCAAACTGTGTTAATACCTTGTCAATAAACACAATGAATAATAACCTATTATAATGAAATAATAGGTTAGATTAGACTTGTCTGTTTGTAGCTCAGTTAGCCAAACAGGGGATTACTACACTTTGGGAACGAGTAGTAGGCCTAACTAATAATAGACTGCTTGTAGCCAAATGTAAATTGCAGGTGGTCTCTATAGGAAGAACTTGTTGAAAGTAAGACTGAGTGTCAATCTCCTGAAAGCTCGGCTACATCAATGGGGCAGCGGGGAGGATTACCAATGGACCCTGCGGATGGAAATGGGATTCCACACACAGGTCTCTAGGAAATGATACATAACGCGATTTGTTATTATGAACCGAGCTGTCAGCGCCGTCACGGCCCACTGGCCAGGATCCGGTCAAGTCCAAACCCGATCCTCGTGGGGACAGTGCGATTTGAGCTCAGTCCCTGCAGTGTGTTGCCGCTAGAACAAACACAGCTATTTATAACTGTGCAACAGCACAATTTGCCATTTGTGACTGTGAGTGAGTGGGCAGTTAACTGGCTTGCTATAGGGTGTCTACTGCTGCCTGTCTCCTCTGCAGCTGTCGTTTGCCAACTGAGGCAGGGGAGGCACATTAAAACGCTTTCACTGAGATGAGCCTCAGCCTATTTGGTATTATAAGTACAAAGTAGGCTAGACCGAGTTCTCAAAGCAGCGGGCCGCTGCATTTTCTCTCTGCAATTTGCTATATCGCATTTCAGCCCGTCCTGTTTGATTGATTTGATTGAATACTTTATTAACAGTTTGAAGAAAAAAAAGCACAGAAAGTACAGTTCTATACAAAAGGATGCTAAAAGGATTAAACCCAAGAAAGCACTATGGCTTGTTTCCATTGGGGTCCTGTGAGTCCTGTCACAGTCCTGTCACAGTCCTGTCCTGTTTAGTCCTTGTGGGTCCTGTCCTGTCCATGCATGCGTCTTGGACATGGGATGGCCGACCAGCCAACTGGTCACTTAAAGTTATTAAGTTATTAAATTTGTATGCAATCTAATTTAGAACAGCAGGGCTAGTCTATGCAACAAATTGAAGCGAACAAGGCATCTCAGTCAGTTCAGTTTTAGACATATATTGACACTTCGGGCCAACATGATATTACATTTGGACAGTGGTGTAAAGTAACTAAGTACATTTACTCAAGTACTGTACTTAAGTAAAAAAAATGTATTTTTACTTTACTGGAGTATTTCCAATTGTTGGTACTTTTACTTCTACTCCACTACATCTCTCGAGGCAAATATTGTGCTTTTTACTCCACTACAATTATTTGAAAACTTTAGTTACTAGTTACTTTGTAGATTTGGATTATTATTACAAAACACACATTAACCACTTCAGCCTTATATACATTTCGGCCATTTGAAAATAGTATGCCAGGCATTGTGAGCTTGTAGATCGACTATTTTCTAATTTGAAATGGGACATTCTTCTGCACAATGAGTAGGCCTACTTTCTACTTTTGGTATACTTTAAGTACATTTTGACACCAATACTTTTACTCAAGTACATTTTGAATCCCGGACTTTTAACTTGTAACAGAGTATTTCTACACTGCAGTATTGATACTTTTACTTAAAAAGTAAAATAAATAAATATGAGTAGCCTACTTTTTCCGCCACTGCATTTTTGGAAATGAAATTCCTTCCAGAACTGTACACATTACCTGCCGATGAGTCCTTGTTCTCCTTGCTCTCTGTCCCCGGCTCGGCGTCCTTCTTGTCGTTGGTGCAGGTCCCCTGGTCCAGCCGTGCGTTGGTGCCCGGGCAGCAGTAGCGCAGCTCGCACTTCCCGCAGCAGATGATCGCGTCCGCGCCGTCGATCTTCTCCGGACACTGGAAGCCCTCTCTCCACGCGCCCTGGTTGTCGTGCCAGCCGTGACAGTACTCCCCGCTGGCCTTCACGTCCATGATGACCAGGAGAAGGGTCACGATCACGGGGACAGACATCGGGAAACCTCCGGATCCCCACATCATCATCATCATCGTGGCCGGCTATAATAGGCTTGCCCGTGGCCGCGCACTGCACTGGCACAGGGAAACACTGAGGCTTTCTTTCACTCCTCCTCGGGTCTAAAACCTGGGGAATGGAGCGATGTGGAGGATCACCGCAATGAATGAATGGGACAGGGGCGATAAAGAGAGAGATAAACAGAGCGCCTTGAAGCTGTCATTTGCTAGGAGAATCTCGTGCGTAATTCGGTAGATCCCCGAAAAAAAGAAAAAGAAAATCGGTAGATCCACGAATGCCAAGCGGGCTCCTTCACGTGGGGAAAATATCCAAAAGTTGCCAGAATCTACTCAGTTATGTTGTGTCACGTGAACTTGTTGAAATACCCCACATTAATTATAGATTCCTACTCTTTCTCTCTAATCTGTCCCTAATACTCCACTTTGTTGTGCGTCCGCGAAACCCCCGGTAAATCCAGTATATCAGGAGGCTGAATGGAAGTCTTCTGGCACGGAATCCATGTCTCCTCTTGTAGTGCGCTCCTCAAATGACCGTCCCCAGAGATGTAGGTAGTCCTAATCCATACAGCCTACACACTCCTTTTGTCCACAAGTCCACTGGCCCCCAGCCCTTTGTGCAAAGTTACAATGTCCAAAGTATATAGCCTGGTCTGCATTGCAACTTCACCAATCTAGCCTAATAGAAGCAAGTATTCCTGCGTTGGCATCTGGGAGGCGTGCTGGTGCTGGTAGTCTTTACACCTCGCTATAATGTGAGGGTCTCTCCGTTCCATTTAGGGTGAGTGAGTAGCTACTTAGAATGATCCATCCCAGTGTTCAGTCTCGCGAGGTTACGGGTAGTAAAAGAAAAGTTAAGTAAACATCTTCTGCACTTTTCCTTCAAGCGGATGGTTGGTCCGTCAGTCAGTCCCTCTGCCCTCCAATCCCTGCGTGTGTGTGTGCGTGTGTGTGTGTGTGTGTGTGTGTGTGTGTGTGTGGGGGGGGGGGGGGGGGGGGGGGGGTGTGTGCGCGCGCGCGCGCCAGTAGTGGACATTTTGGCAACATCTCCTGTCTCTGTCTGTCTCCTAAGGCGCTGTTTCCCAACGTTGGGTCGGGACCCATTTTGGACCCATTTTACCAACCGTGAGTAAATTTCCCACCAATTAAATCATAATTTCAAAAGAATAAAAAAGAAATAAAAAACGTTCAACAAAAACGTAAAAGACAATTATTTTTCAAAAGAAGTTCCAATTGTTTTAATGTAAAAAATTGTTTTCAAAATATACATATTTTCACTATTTTTGAAATACACCAAGTGTATCTTTTGGGTCGTCTTGAGCTGAAAAGTTTGGCAAAAGCACCGCACACACAAGACGCTACAAAGATCATTATTGATTTTTTCCCCCGGATATTCTACTGTTAGACTGATGATAGGTTCTTGATTTACTTATGATCCTAGATGACTATTTTAATGCATTTGATGTATTAGCTTGTGTTGTCCTTGCTTACTGTAAATCGCTCTGGATTAAGAGCGTCTGCTAAATGCCTAAATTGTAAATTGTAAACTGACAGACAGTGTCATCTAGTGGCCGAATCAGGCGTTACAGGTGTACGTTCATTTCCCATCATGCTCCACGGTAAAGAGGCGTCCTTGGTAACAACAACACAGGAAGTGACGCGCAACTGTTCAAAAAGTGACTCGACTAGCACAGTGGTGGCTAAACACCATAAAAACAGTAAGTATTTTTTAACTCTATGGTAGTAGCAGGGGTCATCAATATGTCTGTACACGGACACATGTGTCCGTGGTAAAGACTTGGTCTTGTCCGTGGCAGAATTTGGATTTTATTTTTTACACACCATTAATGTTCTTATTTTGATCACAAGACCCAATTACTGAACGTCAAGTATGCAGTTTTTCTTCAGAATATGTATGACACTGATTTACTATGACACTATATGGCAAAATAGGAGTCCTACTATAGTAGTGGTTCTCAAATGTTTTATTTGCAAGGACCCCCTTAACTCTGAGAGTGTACAAATGGAACCAAATGGACCCGTGAGGGTCCATTTGGTTCCATTTGTACACTGTCAGAGTTACAGACCTGCTATTGTCCTTCTGGGATAGCTCTTTATAAGATGTGTTTCTGGTAATATTATTGTGCACTCATTTTGTATGTCCATGGCAAAAATGCTTAATATTAACAGTGCCAGCATGCCTTTTCGATGAATTGAATACACATGGACCCCAATGGAAACAAACTATTTTTATTTTATTTATTTTTTATTTTTTGGATAGCAAAACATTCTTTATTGACTGGAAAATCCATACAGAAACAAAATAAATGTGCAGTCAAATGAACCCACCCCCACCCCAAAACACCTTGATTAAAATCCCCAAAAGCTTTTTAAATGTTTTTTATCGTCTCGAGTACATCATGTGCAGCAAGTGAAGCACTATGTTTATTCATGCCACAAAGCAGAGACAGGGCTGTTGGATGAGGATGGAGAGAGGGAAGGTTACTAAGGGGACAGGGGAGGGCGGGGGGCCGGAAAAAGGCCAGCCACTTAGGTAAAGATTTGAGTCAAAGCCACAATGCAAGAAAAGTATCTCTTCCAAGTCTCTCGTCTTTTTAAATTGCATCAATATCGATGTCTTCCTCTTCTTTCTCAGGTTTGTCTGGCTTCACAGTCTCAACCTTCAGCTCTCGGGCAGAGGATGAATACACCACCTCAACGTTCTCATCATCTTCATCTTCCCCCTCTTCGCTTCCCCCGCTCTCCACCTCTGCCTCCTTCAGCCATTTGACGAACGGGGCAGCCTTGGAATGGATCTCTTTGGCAAGTCCTTAGAGATGTACTTCTTAGAAACCTTCTCTGCCCAGGCGAAGATAACGTCTTCTTCCAGCAGGTCTGCGTCGTACAGGTCTTTGAGGATGATGGGAACGCGTGGCAGTAGCTGAGCCTGGTACAGCGTCACCAGGCATTCAAACCCTCCCAGCAGATACTTCTGAGCCTTCTTGTTGTTGTGACAGAATCGCAGGAAGTGGCGCGTGTACTTCTTGATCTGGTCTCTGATGTTCTCGTTGAAGAGCAGCTCGCTGAGGATGAGAGGTCCCATGGCCTTCACGTCCAGACGCTTTGCCTCAGCCAAGATCTCCTTATCAGCAGCATCTATGGTTCCACTCTCCTTCTTTTGTTTGACAAAGTTGTAGAACAAGTTGACCCTCTCCTCAAGGGGTTTCTCCAGATCCTCACTGAGGGTGAGGACCTTGGCATGGTCACTGATTTCCTCCATCCGTTGTCTCTGTGCCTCCTCTGTTGTCTCCTCCAACCAGTCTTCATCGTCGTCATCGCCATCCACAGCATCCGGGGCATCAATGTCATTGTCTGCGCTACCAGAACCGTTCTCTTTGTCCTTCTTGCGGTTCTTCTTGTCTTTCTCCTTCTTGATTGGAGGAGCTGCTGTTCCATATCCACTGTCAACTTTCTCTGGTGGGTTATTGAGGATGAAGGTGCAGAGTTTGTGTCTGGTGTCAAGCATGCCACGGTATCCACAGGCCTTACAGGAGTTGCCAATGGTTTGTTTCTTGGGATTGACATGCTGAGAATTGGACAGAAGTTGCAGGTCAGTTTCAGGGTTGTCACACTCGGGACACAGCACAAATTTTCTGATGAACCCATCAAGCATGTCCTGTAACTTATTGGCCTTGTGGGAGCCGTTGACAATGTAGCGGTCGTTCTTCGCATCAAACTGGGTCTGAGCACCGAGTTCACAACCAAAAAACTTGGTTGGGTATGTTGGAGGCCTGTTCAATGCCTTTGCAACATCAACCATGTTGACAATGACCGTCTTGATTCCATTCCCTTTGCCTTCAACCTTGGCAATCAAACGGGGCATCTTGTAGCGGTAGAACTGGTCCAACACACTGCGGTTGACGTTGACAGACATGTTGGCTGAATGTTATGAGCACTATCGGTAAGATAAACAGATCTTGAATGACGATTTTTGGGGATCTTCTGTCTGGAAAAGA
This sequence comes from Gymnoscopelus braueri, assembly GCF_963280865.1. NCBI lineage: Eukaryota > Metazoa > Chordata > Actinopteri > Myctophiformes > Myctophidae > Gymnoscopelus > Gymnoscopelus braueri. The sequence goes on along the minus strand of NC_137623.1, from coordinate 24,999,433 downwards.
GGAGATGACATAAACGACTGCAAGCGTGCTCGGTCTCTGACATGAAAAATTTCGTGCCGCTGTGGCCGCAAGCTCCTCGCTTTAACGCTAGGTTTCCACCACACAGGTTCCAACGGCTGCGCAACAGCTCGTTTTCACAAAACAAAGACATAAACACAACGCTGATCGTCCCAAGAGGCGCAGTGACGGGTTGTCTTGTCGCTTGGTGGTTTTTAGGTAGGATATAAACAAGCAAAGGTGCTTTATTTGCTTCAAAGAGACGCACAGTTGTTCAGCGAAAATGTCCCAACAATGGATGCGATGTCGTCTCAAAAGAAACAGGAATATCTGGAACGTCCTCGGGGTTTGGAAAACCTCTCGAATGTTCTGCGGGATACCGTGCCTGCTGCGTAGATGTTACTGACCATGGAAACAAACTATAGTGATTTCTTGTAGTGGTGGAAAAAGTACTACATTTATTTACTTTATTGACTAAAAGTATCAATACCATCAGGTAGAAATACTCTGTTACAACTTAAAACCGTAAAAGTACAGTATTCAAAATTTACTTTAGTAAATCGCTCCGTCTGCTAAATGCCTAAAGTCTAAATTGTAGCTACCCCTGTACTCCACTAAAGTAAAAAATACCTCAAAACTGTACTAAGTACAGTACTTGACACCACTGCTTTCTTGGGTTTATCCTTTTAGCATCCTTTTGTATGGAACTGTACCTCTGTGCTTGTTTTTGCAAAGAAAGTATTCAATCAATCAACAAACAGACGCTACATGTTTGTGCTCTCCTGTCACGCTCCTATGATGTACAGTGGTGTACTGTTAGTGGTGTATCATTGGACAGTGTTTGGATCCTGGGAAAATGTGTCCGACTGATTTTATGTTAACAAAACTAAATCATGTTTAAGTTATAGAACTAAAGCAAAGTTGAGCACCTGAAGTACTCTGTGTGTCATACTGTTTTGTAGATGTCATTTGTGAGGTTTGGGGGGCGCTCACAACACAGTCAAGGGAAGAGGCCCGTTGGACGCCCCAAGAAGACAGGTGCTGCTCAGAGAGACTGGGTGGTGAGTGTTGTTCACTAGATCTGCTATTTTTTTAATAACCGACGCTAAAATCTAAAATGACACTGATGCTTTCCCGGTTTTAATGGGTTAAAGCAGTTCTACTCAAACCTTTTTATTTCAAGGACGGACCCCATTCAAGCTTTGCCTTGCTAAAAGAAATGTTTCCAAAATATTCCAAATGTTTCACATTTCAAGATCTTTTAGAAATAGCTCTACAACAGATCTACAAGCATTTACAAGTCATATCGTGAGCTTGTAGATCGGCTGTTTTCAAAGAGCCAATGGTTTAAAGTGATTAAACACATTTTAATGCTATAGATTCTTCTTTATTTTTATTCTATTTACACTAATTTGTTACTAATGTTGCTGGGGGTCCCCTGGACCCCACTTTGAGAACCGCTGACCTAAAGGGAGAGAAATAAACGGCAACGTTTGTTTTGCTTTGTTTTCAGAGCACTGTTAATGATCTCTCTGTGCACAAGCTGACACCTGAGGAGCTGGTAAGTTGCTTGGTAACGTCTTTGCTCTATGAATGGCCACCAGTTTCGGTGTGAGTAGCACTTAATTTCATAGTTCAAATGTATGCCAAGTAAATCTTCTCTTCCAGAGATATCGACATGAGAGTCACAAGTCTCATAACAAGGTTGTGGCCCAGTGGGAGCTGAAACAGAAGGCCATGAGACGCCAGCTCAGACACCCTGGGAGCCCGGCACCCCTGGACCATGCCAGCGCCAGCATCATCAGGGAGGTCTGTGAATTTCAGTGTGCTGGGTTGATAGCTGCTTTCACTTGCACACTCGGAATGGAATTGAATATGTATAACTGATATTTGTTAGTAATGTCAGTTTACCAGTTATTTGCTGGAGGGATTCTACAGTACAAGGGTCAATTTACAGGTCTCTAAAGCTGTAGAAAAACACCTAATGAGAAAGTCTGGGGAAAAGTCTGGGATTTCATAAACAGAAATGAAAAATGATGTGTCTCAACACTGTTAAGAATAAACAGATACATGTGCAATGCGTAATTATGAACTTTCCTTTGGAAAACCTATGCATTTTAATGTTTAAAATGTTTACTAGTGGCTATTTCCTGGTGTGGAGATGGTGACGTGTTGTTTTTTTGTAGGTGTTCTCTGACCAGCTGCTGTTGCAAGATGTTTTGGCCCGTTCAGATAGAGCCATGGCCGTGGTCAAGGATCTGTTCGGAGACGCTCCTCGCCGGCAGACTGGTAGCATAATTCATTCCATTTTGGACAGATCTGGGTTTAGTAGTTATAAATAGTTCCAATAGTGTGTGTTAACCTTTTTGGAGTGAAAAAGCATTGAACTACTTTCAACCTGGTTCCCCAATTTTGGATCTACAAGTTCACAACGCCTCACGATGTGTTGTGAGCTTGTCGATCGGTTATCTTCTCTATTTGCCGTACAACAATGTACTTCATATAAGGCTAAAGTGGTTAATGCATCATGGCCGTTCAGATGGCGTCAAATCAGCTGAATCAGATGTTGATCATAAGCACTCATTGTATTGTGTTGTGTGGCAAATCTAATCAATCTGGCACATAAATAAAATAAAAAGTATCTGCAAACTCTGCTTGACTCACTCAGGTTTACACTGTATTGTATTGTCCTCTTCTGTTGGCTCCAATCTCTGGCAAGATTATACAGTACATGTTGTATGGTATAGTAGCATTTAACACTAAGTTACCATACAGTAAGTGAGTACATTTATTATTATGCAGGCCACCCCAGCGTGACCATGGCTCCAGACTGTGACTATGACTCTGTACTGCCTGTAGTACAGAGACCAGATCCACCAACACCACTGTCTCTTCTCAGCCAGTCTATGATGGACCAGCAGGTGTGTTCTAGTGTTAACTTAGGTGTACATTCCGTTACATACATATTCACACAGTGGGTCATTTAGCAAAATGGCCACAGTGTGATCATGATCAGTCCATTTTCTCTTGAGTTTTCATTTTGCTTTATTAATGTGCATTTGGATACATCATTATTCCTTCCAGGCCCTTAATGAACTAGAAGGTGCTGAGGAATACTACAGTGAAGAAGAGGCCGCTGCTGCTAGCCCTGTCTCTGTAGTACACAGGTAAACATAGTATGTACTGTAGTACCCACCTCCATACCAAATAGGACAGAATGGCTGGTACAATGTGATTTGTAAGGAAAGTTAGTTAATCAAATTATCATACCGATGTAAAACCCTGCTGTTATGGCTCCATTGTCCCTGCTGTTCACTAAACTGCTCTGTTTTCACACGCAGAGCCAATCTACGGAAAATGAAGGTCAAGACTCCGGGAAGGCGGACACAACGACAGCGGGTCCAGTCCAGTTCTCGGCATCAAGGGACCAGAGATGGCGTTCCTGTGACTCCCTGTATGTCAGGGAGAGCACCCAACCCAGCAGGTAGGAGAAGAAGAAGACAGACTCGTATAGGATGATGTCCCCTACTAGACTACAGATGTGTTAAATGAGGGAAAGAGTAGTTTACTCTAATAAGCCTTAAACATACTTTAGCATGTGGTAAACCCCATTATCTTGAATGGTTTGTATTTAATATTCTGTCCTCCTCTAACGCTCTACACACTAACTGGTGTGACCTGGTTTCTGTAGCTCTCAACGCCACAGTGGCGGTCCAGCGTGTGCGGTCCAGACAGAGCCAGTCAGAAGAACACAGCGAGGAACTGTCCACCCTGGTTACTAAAGTACTCAACTCTGAGCCCACTACCAACCAGCCAGGTAGTGTCAGGATGACAATCCTCACTCATACAGAAAAAGATATACTTACTCTGGATTCAAATATATTTACATGAACAAAAACAACATAATTATCTTCATCTCTCCTTTTCATTGTCGTGTACGTCTGTCTGTATGTGTCTTTCTCAGTTGGCAATAGTGGTCGTGCCAGTAGGACCAGCAATCTACGTGGTCCAGAGGCTTCAGGCCTTGACGGCTCTTCGCTAAGTGCTCTGAATGGAAACCAGTCCAGTCTGGGAATGTTGCAGACCATGCTGGGCCAGGTGGAGGCTGAGCTGGATTCACTAAGTCCTCAGGAATCTGACACAGCACCTGCACTAACCCCAGATCCACAGCCACACAGACCTCAAGGCCTCACTGGATTCTCTGTAGCCCTGGTCTCCACTCTTGGGCGTCTGGTGCACCTACTTAAGCAGGTGTGGTGGAAATCATGATAAAACACATAATCTGCATGTATTTTGAATATAATTAAATTATGCACCATTAACACATTTGCGCTTGGGCTGACAACAGATACAGCGTATGACCCTCTATGCTTTCATCACTCCCCTCACCCAGGGCAAATAAAGGCTGGGTGTGTGATATTTGTGACGTCAGTATTATTGGTATTGGTGCTGCGCCTAATTCATCACGCTGCTCACTTTCTTCCCACAACATGTTAGAGGGAGGATGAGGCGAAGAGAGATGCTCAGGAGAGGAGTATACTGGAGCAGGAGGTGAGAGAGCAGCGGGGGCTGATAGACGCTCTCACTGCTGAGACCCTGACTCTGCGAGAGGAGAGCTCTGCCCTGCAGGTGAGCTTTTGCATGACACACAGCAGACCACACTCTATCACTGGTACAATGTGCAACAAGGACAAAATGATCTGTTCAATCTGGGTGTGTGAGTTTGAACTTTGTATCGCTCAAATCTACCAACCAGAACGTATAGGAAGTCATCTTGAATTGGTGGAAATCTCTGGGTTCACTTTGGATTTTGTGCGGGTGTTTTTGCGCTGTCCAGGCAGGGCTGCAGCAGCGGACAGCAGAGCTGGAACAGATGTTGGACACAGTGGTGCTGACACTGGGAGGACTGGAACTGCCGGGAGCACCCAGGGACTACAGAACTCAAGACTCTGACATAGCTGCAGGTTTATTTATTTCTTTATCTGACTAATTAAAAAAACATACGCCTCCAAATTTAAAGCCCTCAACAACCTGTTTCCATCATGGTCCTTTGGCGTTCCTTTCAGCGTAAAAGGAGATGATTGCATTAGCATAAGTGCATTCTTCTGATAAATGCTTTTTGTATATGTGTGCATGCGTGCATATGCCCGTTGGGTAACTGGTCCGCAATTTGTGTTTTGCACAGACTGTCAACGTGGACCGCCTTTTCCCGAGCGAGATACAGAGCGAACACAAGTACCTATTCCTCCTGCAGTGCTGCTCTCCCCACCTCGACAAATGTACAACCAGCAACACAGCCCTGGTGAAGCACAGTCTCCCTCTCACTATAATCTGTTACTCTCGGAGTCCATTTGTTGACATCCATGTAAAGCAGTGATTTTCATCCATTTGAAATTCAAGGACCCCCAGTTTGATATGCATTACCTTTATTTAAATCTCTGGGACCTCAATCTCCTCTGTAAAATCTGTACAAATGGAAGGGTCCATTTGTGTTGAGTTACAGACAGAAAGGTCGATTTGGACCCCTGGCGGTCCCCAGTTCTCTTACATTGAGAACGAGTGATGTAAAGTAATCCACCCATTCTCTGTCCTTCCAGTGTTTCGACCTGTGCCTCTGCACCGGGACCTTCCGTTTCCTGACACCATGCGCTCCCGTGAGGACGTCCGGGCGCTCAGCTCGGCCGCCAGCTTTTCCAGCTTGCCTCTCCTTGACCTCCCCTCCACTTCCGCGCTGCCCGCGATCTCTGACCCCCTGCGTTCACATCTCTCCCAAGAGGCCCTGCTGGCCCAGATCGCTCATCTGACCCAGCAGAACAACATGATCAGGGCCCAGGTGAACCAAGCCAATGTCGGTGGTTCTGGCAACAGAGGATCACCCGATAGGAACACGGAGCGCAGAGGCTCTACCTCCCACAGCACAGGGAGAGTGACGCCCCAAAGCGTTGGAGAGGTTAGGTCGGCACCCAGCAGCACGGGGAGAGTGACGCCCCAAAGCGTTGGAGAGGTCCGGTCAGCGGCCAGCAGCACAGGGAGACGGACCCCCCAGCAGGTTCAGACTGCCCACGGAGAACCTCCTACACAACAGGTGCAATGTTGCTAGGAGGCATGCGATAACCCTTGACAACATCCTGTCAGCTGTTTACAAAACGCACAAAATTAAAACAATAATTATAATAATGGAAAGAAAAACAATCTTATGGAATTTCCTGTAGGCTAGTTAGTTAGCTAACTAGCAGCAGTTTTTACTGATACAGTAGTTTGACTAGTTTCCAAAGGCAATGGTTACAAACAGGAGGTTCACAAAGTTTGGAACGTTCAGGACAGAGGTGTCATTTTGTTTGCTGCCTGAAACCGTCTACTGTGTATATACAGCTGAACTTTAATGAAATGTTTGCTGCTTATGTGGAGTGTATACTATAGTTTTGTACAGTGGAACAGTTTTCATGCATAAGTTACACCAAAGCCTCACTTGCTTGAAATCAGACCTGTGTCCCTGCCTTCTCACACAGGCTTCAGTGCAGGAAGCCCCCAGCATGAGCAGTGTGGAGCAGCGCCTCCTGGAACTGAACAGGCAGAGTGCAGCAGCCAGGGGTCGACTGCTGGAGCTCATCGAGCAGCAGAGACATAGCAGCACCTCAGCCAGGGTTTCACCCTCCATCTCCCCCATCCCTCCCTCTGCCTTCAGTCCACACGCAGCAGGTATTGTGGATCAACCAATTGCATTGCCGTCTGGGAGCCTGTTTGATTGACTTTAGTGAAATCATTTTATCACGCCATTCTCATGGACTAAAAGTTCTCCGTCGCCACGACTGATGTCAGTCATTTGGATTCCATGGAAGCCAGCGTGTCTTCTATGGAAGCATGTTGCGCAGTGAAAATAGCCTATCTAGAGCTAGGCTCTCTTTGGTTATTATTTTAAGATTAGAGAATTTGAAGTGGTCAAACTAGCAATATGTTCAGAAACATCTTCCATGACATCTTAATAGTCTCGGATATTTCATATAAAAGCAAAGGTTAATTAAAGCCTCAATCTGGGATTTTTTTTTCACCTGGTTGGCTGTATGTACAGCAGGAACAATGTTACTAAAACATCATCATTTTACATATTGTGTTAATTGTTTAGGAAACGGCGCCAGTGTGGGTGGGTCGGGGGACTCCTTTCACACTGATTCACAAATTGCACATTAGGACTTAGCCATACAAACATTTTCAGTCGTGAGACTTTATTTTGCTTTAATCCATGCATTCTCAGCTGGCGGAAGGAGCCCAGACATGTCTATGCTGTTGCCTGCACAGGATTCCTTGTCACAGGCGAGTGGTGGTGGGAGACGGTGAGTGTGTGTGTGTGTGTGAGCTGGCTGGTGGGTCTGGTCTATGTTAACCATGATGTGGCAAGGCCTGGGAACCAATACACCACTGTGCACACATTCCACATGAAGTTTTTATTGCACTTGAAAATGGCTTAAGAAACATTTTGGTTCGTACGCAGATCTGCTGGTAGTGAGGGGGCTTCACCGAGACTGGGAGAAGCCAGGGGTGGTAGCAGGACACAGGTACATATAAGTGGATATTCTCTCCTGTCTAATATCATGTGGATGTACAGTATATACTTACTGCTATGTTGATACATCTAACCTCATGTACATATTGTACCGGATGGATATGCATAGTATAAGTAGATATATTTTGTTGATTTGTGTCCGTCCCCCGTCCCCCCCACCTCTTCTTCTTCTTTTCTTTTTTTCTGGAAATAACAAAAAATATATTTTTTACACCTGTAAACCAGTGATGTGACAATAAAGCTGATTCTGTATGTTTGTTGCAAAAATAGTTTGTGTTTAGTAGAAGTTGAATGGAAAAACTAAAATGTTCCTTCTCTTCACAACAGGCAGACCAGCTGACTGAACGAGAGGGATGGTTTGCATTGTCCACACATATGAGATAACATGAGTGATGATTTAACCTGGGGAAACTTGACAATGTTACAGACTGATGTTTCTTTTGTTGTTTTAATCTATGCAATATTTTATGAATAAATTAAACATGCTTAATTTTTAAGAATGAACTGTGTGGTTTCTGGGATGATTTAAAGAAATATAGTCTAGACACTGCTAAGCTCCAAAAGGTGATTGTTTACTATCACCAACATGGTTTGGTAATGGTTTCTGGGATGAGTCATGGGATTGGCTATAGGTCTACAACTGGCCTCCATTACTAAGCCAAAGAATTCAAAGCTCTATACATTTTATTGACACACAAGCTACTGTTAATGTTAGAAAATACATATGTTAATTGCCAACCAAGCTTATTAGTGAAATAGAGAATTGAAAATTCCTGCCAGAAGCCTTGCCATTTTCAAATTAGTCTCACATGCTGTAGTAGGCCATACTGTATGTCTTCTATGGAAGTATCAAGAGATGGACTATTTGAATTCTCATTCATTGTAGCCTATTCTTTGACACATTTCTTTCTTTTCTTTTACCTTTAGTTATTCAGTGAAGCCCATTGAGAGCAAGCTCTCTTTTTCAAGGACGCCCTGATAACAGCATATAAAACGCATACATAATGAAAAACAATAACAAACATTTGAATCACATTACAACGTCACAGATGCAAATAAATATAGTGTTACATGAAACGGGTGCAGTCACTATATAGTGTGTCCTCAAGAAGCACTTATGCTAGTTTAATACGCAGATATGTTGATTACTTGTTCACATAGGCTATGTGAGGACAGGCGTATAATTATGGGACCACAAGAATGTCATGTTTATATCCATCTATGATCTAATCTCAAGGCAGATTCAGCAAGGGATTGTTTTTCTTTAACCGAATGGGTTAACATCAGATGCTTTAGTTGGTGGTATCCTAATTTGTAGCAGTGGAATTAGATTTCTTTGCACTCTACGTGACCATTTACCCTGTCGTGTGCGATGTCTTGGGCAGTGGTGGAAGAAGTACTACATTTTTTTACTTGAGTAAAAGTATCAATACCACAATGTAGAAATACTCAGTTACAAGTAAAAGTCTGGAATTCAGAATTTACTGAGTAAAAGTACAAAAGTATTGGCATCAAAATATACTTAAAGTACCAAAAGTAAAAGTACTCATTATGCAGTATATTCCATTTTCACAAGATCTTTTGAAAATAGACGATGTACAAGCTCACGACGCCTCGCTTTGCGACACCTTGTGAGCTTGTAGATCGGCTATTTTCAAATATCCAATGCATAGGGTTGAAGTGGTTAATGTATCTTTTGTAATAATATTCAAAATCTTCAAAGTAACCAAAGTTTTCAAATAATTGTAGTGGAGTAAAAAGTACGATATTTGTCTCTGAGATGTAGTGGAGTAAGTAAAAGTATTGAAAATTGGAAATACTCCAGTAAAGTGAAAATACCAAAAAATTGTACTTAAGGACAGTACTTGAGTAAATGTTCTTAGTTACTTTCCACCACTGGACTAGGGTAGGGATCATTTCATTTACTCAGATTGTACACTTTGTAGCGTCTGCTAACTGTCAAAAAAAGTGGCAGGAAAAAAACTACATCAACCACCAAGCATTGCGACAAAAAATTACTTCCTTAGTTCCGCTGTCGCTGAGCAACGAATCCAAACGACGATGGACTTCAAGGATCAAACTAACGCGGAACAACAAGGTAACCCAAATTAGCTAATAAAAATGGTACTTTAATACAACTAAAACTCAAATTTACCACACTGTATTTCTGGACGTGTTATATACAATTATTGTTTGTTGAAGTTGAAAAGTCTTCAACGCTTTGCCATTAACAAAGACCAACAACTTTTCAGAACTTTATAGACTTTTGATGGCATTTTTCCTCAGTCACTTTTTTTACGGAACAGCCGCAGTCAGAATGAATGGGGAAACATTAATACTACATTCTGACCAAACCAGTCCAGACACGCACAGTGCACAGACTCAACTCAAGCCTGGGCAATCCACAAGATGGCGCTGAAAGTTGATAATTCCAGACGAATATTTCAAAACGGCAATGAAGTAACCAAGTACATTTACTCAAGTACTGTACTTAGTAAAGTACAATTTTGAGGTATTATTTACTTTACTGGAGTATTTCCAATTTTCCTTACTTTTACTTCTCCACTATATCTCAGAGGCACACTCCAATTATTTGAAAACTTTAGTTACAAGTTACTTTGTAGATTTTGATTATTATAACAAAAGATACATTAATACATTAATACTTCAGCAGCCCTATATACATTTCGTCCATTTGAAAATGGCCGATCTACAAGCTCACAATGCGTATACAAAAATATTTTTATACATTTGAGAACTTGTGTAATGGGACATTCTGCATAATGAGAACTTTTTACTTTTGGTAGGCTACTTTAAGTACATTTTGAAACCAATACTTTTGCACTTTTACTTAAGTACATTTTGAATTCCGGACTTTTACTTGTAACAGAGTATTTCTACACTGCAGTATTGATACTTTTACTTAAGTAAAAAATGTGAGTAATTTTTCCACCACTGGCAATTGTTAAACAGGGGTCATCCCTATGTTCCCCAGGTTCTATGTTCCCCGGGTTCTATGTTCCCCACTTAACTTAGGCCGGGTTAGGGTCACTAATCACTATCTTGAAGTAAATCATGGTTCTCCATCAACCCTGCACTATGTTAGCCTGGTAAACCCTCCCTCCGGAAATCTCATTTCCATTTATGGAAATGAGATTTCCGGAGGGAGGGTTTACCAGGCTAGCACTATGTAGGCATAGAACAAGTTACTGCCCCTAGTATAGAGGAGGCAACCACCCCAAACTACTGTCACAGAGAGAAATGTTCTGGATTGATTGATTGATTGAATATTTTATTAGACAGAAATGTAAAAACAGCACGAGTACAGTCAAGCACTTTGTCTAAAAGGATAACACCAACAAAAACTACTCTGTACACTATGTAAGTTTTTGGATCACACTATGTACGTTTGCACTATGCACTATGTACGTTTTTTGGATCGCTCTCTGTGATGTCTGTGATTGTCTGTGTTTACATGTTGTCACACCTCCAATTTAGAACCCCCCTTACAGGTGGGGATGATTGTATACCCTATAAAAAGAGTGTATACATAAATGTATACCTTGTATATGCATTTCAACGTGCTCTGGTGAAGGCCATGCGCCGAAACGCGTCAGATTAAAAACTAAACTGAGTCCTGTCTGTCTTGCACCTTTATTTTGGAGTGCCGCTTTCCACCTTGGTTGACAAACTGGTGTATCATTTGTCCCTGCTATTATGACATGAATCCATGGTAAACATGAATGATTGTTTAAATATATATTCTTTACCATACATCTTACTGTACATCTGCTGTGGTATCTATGTGCCCCAGCTCCTGCAGTACATAGTACTGAGCAGTCGGACGTCCTCCAAGAGAAGGAAGATGAGGACAAATCAAGCACAAAGCTTCCTGAAGACATGTTCTACAACTATGAGGAGCTCTACTCCAGACCGTTCATCACACCACACTCTGAAATCCCTGAGAACCTCCTGCATCTTTCGTATCTTTCTTAGAATTACGTTTAGCTAATAACTTGCTACCGTTCTTCTCATTTTGCTTTAACCCATTAAGACCTGAGGCCGATTCTACAAAAGTCCTCTAAATTCTAAATCTTTTCTGAAGAATATGCTATATAATATGCTATATGAGTGGTTCTAAAAAAGAAATCTTGTTCAAATGATATGTATTCGGCCGCCGACCCCTATGTCAAAATATCTTGTTCCAGGGACCCCCAGAAGAAAAGATTTTAGTTAAAAATGTTTGCTTGAAAAAAAAATGTTTACATATTCAAATATTTGCACAAATTCTCACGATTTTTCAAAATAGCAGATGTATATCTGCTATTTTTGAATTGCCAGCGCACAAATCGAAAATGACACAGATGCTTTTCCAGTTTGAATGGGTTAAACTAGTTTCTCAAATCCCCATCTTTGTAACAAACCAATAAACTAATCAACTTAAAGCTTCTCTCTTACTTATTCTTTGGGTGTGAAACAGATCCTTAACTCTGGTGACATTCAGGCACTCATTTGGCTATGACTGTGAGCGTAGGGCCAACCTACAGCTGCTGGATGAGAGAACCCTGGCCTTTATAGCAGGCAATCTGGTGGTCCTATTAGACGTTTCCACCAAGGAGCAGCGCTATCTCCGGTCCTGTAGCGGGGGAGGAATTGGTACCATTATGGTGAGGCATCTCATATCATACTTCATCATCATTCAGTAGATCCAAGCTTTTGAAATACACCCACCACAACCATGTACTCCAGTCCATGCAACCCATGGTTTTTAATTATTTTGTACTGGCTCTCTGTCTTCCTCTGTCTGTCTGTATGTGTTCAAAGGCCCATCCAAGCAAGAGTTACTTTGCTGTGGCAGAGAATGGAGACCAGCCCAACATCATTGTCTATGATTATCCTTCACTTAGACCCTACCGCATCCTAAGAGGTACAGTATAGGTTACAGACTGCATTTTCAGGAGAAAAGTGTTTATAACATAAGAAAAGTGTATCGACCCCTATCTGAGTCAGTTTCCAAAATTCGGCAGCAACCGAATGCAGCAACTGAAAATATATCTAAAAATCAACAAAAGAGACAATTTGGTGGTGGGGGGAAAAAAGCTAAATCCAGTAATTTGTGAGCCTATATGCTATTGTGTTTAGGTGGTACAGAGAGGGCATACAGCTGTGTGGATTTCAACCATGATGGCTCCCTGCTGGCCAGTGTGGGCCGTACCCCTGACTGCATGTTGACCCTGTGGGACTGGAGGCAGGAGCAGGTCATGCTGCGCTGTAAGGCCTTCTCTCGGGACCTCTACCGAGTCACGTTCTCCCCAGACCGCCCTGGACAGCTCACAACCTCAGCACCTGGACACATCAAGTAAGTTGGTCTGTTAGCCTGCTCTTGGTGCTATTGGTGCTATTATGAAGGTGATTATATCCATAATCAAAGGACAATAAATGCTGAACATTAAAAATGTTTAGAATATGTCTATGTTTTGATAACTTGATAGCACTACAGTGAATTGATATTGTTTGACCCGCTTCTCTCTCACAGGTTCTGGAAAATGACCAGCACGTTCACTGGTCTAAAATTGCAAGGGCTTACGGGAAGGTTTGGGAAGACAGCTCCTACTGACATCAAGGGCTATATAGAACTACCCGATGGCAAGGTCTGTCCACTGCTTTTATGCCAATCCGAGTACAAAGACTGAGACTATACAGCTCAACTAAAATTGTTATAATATGTATACATTTCTCTCTATCTTGTCAGGTGGTGTCAGGCTCAGAGTGGGGTAACATGCTTCTGTGGGAAGGGGGTCTGCTCAAGGTGGAGATCTGTCGTAAAGGAGGAAGGACCTGCCACTCAGGAGCCATCCAGCAGTTTACCCTGGACGAGGGAGAGCTGATGACCGTCGGTTCTGACGGAGCGATACGGGTAATATCATCTGTCAATATAAAAATCACATGGTGGGCTATGTGTACTGCTAATACAAGTGCAATAACTGTCAATGTTTATGGTATTTTATCTGACTGACTATTCATTTCAGTATATGACTGTGACTGTTTATTATATTTCAGTTTAGATTCGTATACATGTAGTTTTCTATTTTGTATTTCTTTTAATGCTGCTTAGATGAGCGGAACATAGTTTTGTTCTGCTTAAAGGACGACTTCACCCATTTTCATCTTCATATAATTGGTCCTCAATAATGCTCATGCTAAAATTATAAAAATAATTCTACTCTGTCTGTGTCTCATAGGAGGGCTGTGGACACTTCAGAAACACGCCTACCAGTGACATCATCGTTAGTCAGGTTTTTGTTTTCAAACCAGATTTACATTTTTTATTTATATTCTTATTAACGCGAGAACAATGGATTCCATTATAGTATGCTAACTTTCCAGGAAAAGAAAACCTGCCATTTCAATTAGCTTGGAATGCCCATCAATGATGTCACTGGTAGGCGGATTTCTGAACTGTCCACAGCCCTCTGAGACGCAAACCGAATAGACAAAAATGGTACCATATTATCATGAGCATTAGTGAGAACTATTTATATGAAGATAGATAGATGAAGTTGAAAATGGATTAAGTCGTAAGAGCTCGTAGATCTGCTATTTTGGAACTTTTAAACTTCTTGAAAGGTTTTGCCTATAGTGAACATGATACCCAGGTTAAAGTTGTTATATCCAATAATAACAATAAAGCATCTAATATCTAACTAACTAATTAACTTCCATAATTCCCATGCACTCCTATTCAATTGTCTCCAATGTCATCACCATATCTCTCCCATGTTAATGTGATTTTCTCTCACTGTGTCAGAGCTGGGACTTTGAGAGCATCGACGCTGCAGATTGTAACGATGACAGCGAGATGTTTGAGATGGAACCCATGAATGAGATGGTGGTCGGACGCAACGTCAGCCTGTCCTCCATGGTTATGAGCTCCCTGCCCGACTCCTTCATCTGGTTCGCTCAGGTCAGTTGGCCAAAGGTCACACAAGCTAACATTACACAGTTTATTTATTTAAATGGGCGTAATGGCAATTAACCCTTATTTTTCCCAACTTCTTGCCTTGAAGGATTCAAAAGGAGGCATTTGGAAACTGGACCTTTCATTTTCCAACATTGTGAGTTTTGTGGACTTCCGCTATTATTTGCCAGGTCATTTGTAGACCTGGGATCCTATAGTGTGTATAGTTTCAATATACAGATTATAAATTTCTCGATATTATACTGCTTAGACTGATGATCGGTTCTTGGTTTACCTATAATCCTAGATTACTATTTCTATGCATTTGATGTATTACCTCGTGTTTTCCTTGCTTACTGTAAATCTCTCTGGATTAAGAGCGTCTGCTAAATGCCTAATTTGTAAATTGTTAATTTGTGTGTAGCTCCAAACATTAGATATCAATTAGTAATGCAATGCCTTGTGTGTGTGTGTACTGTATGTGTATAATATTCTATACTTATTCATTATGTTTTGTGAATAAGACCCAGGATCCAGAGTGCCTGTTTTCCTTCCATGCTGGGGGGATCCAGGGTATGGATGTATCCAGGATAAGCCATCTAATGGCTACTACTTCTCTGGATGGTGAGTAAATTACATGAATATGTGCACATGTATGGACACATGCATACTGTATAAGCATCGTGCACCCACACACACACACACACACACACACACACACACACACACACACACACACTCAAGCACTCGCTGATTATCCTTATTCCACTGTTGTTCTTTCCCAGGTTCTGTAAAGGTTTACGACTTCCTTGGAAAGAGGGAGCTGACAACCAGCCAGTTCAAACAGGGTGGAACTGCACTCAGCTGGGCTCCACCCGTGGTGTGTATGTGTAATTGGTATGATAAAGTGTCTACCTAAAGGCTCTTTTTGACTACAAGAACGTGCCGTGCCATGAAACGTATTCCACGCATTCTGGATTTGTTTCCACATGCTATGGCTCAGTTTAAGTTAAAGTTATCAGAACCTAATTTGGGCACTAACCCTGAGTTCTGGGAACCCACAAGTCAGAACTTATACCTTTTTTCCCCTTCTTTTATTTTTAAATAGCGAAAATAGCTGATCTACATGCTCACAAGTGTGTCACATTGCGTCACGTTGTGAGCTTGTAGATTGACTATTTTCTGGTTACAATGGAAACATAATCAAAAAAGACAATCACAGAACTTCACAGGGTCTGGAAAGTTTCAAGTTCTGCCGTTCTGGATGATTCTGGGTTACCTTTCGTAGTGGAAAAGAGCTAAAGTCTATATCTGTCTGACCGACACTTGCCTCTGATGTGTATGCAGGTGAACCAGGGTGGAGGTTTGTTGGTGGCAGGCTTTGAGGACGGAGTGGTCCGCCTGCTGGAGCTGTATAACCCCCAGAGCCTGCGAACGGTCGCTGGGCGCAGCGGCAACGGAGATGCGGAACTGCATCTCAAGCAAGCCTTCAAACCCCACACTGCACCTGTGACCGCAATTGCATACGAGCGCAGCGGAGAGATATTAGCCACAGGGGTAAGAGGGTGGAGCGTAATGGGCTAATGTCTTGATGAATTCTTCTAGTTTTTAGGATTTATTTAGATCTATAGAGTATTTTTCTGCACTATTTATTTATTATTTTTATAAATCTTTGCTGTCTTTAACTAGGAGAAACATAATTTCATTTTTTCCGAAGCTGTTCGCAGATGGAAAACAAATTACAATTAAAGCAATCTTGAATCATGTAATTACTACACCCAGTATGTTCACTTTCGAATGTTTTTCTCGCTTCTCCCTAGAGCTCAGACTGCACTGTGTTCTTCTTCACGACCCGGGAGCAATACGACCCCATCGGCTTTGTGGAGGTTCCTGGACCAGTGCAGCAACTAGAGTGGTCCCCTCAGTCCCATGTACGTACAGTAAGCCACATCTCTGGTCAAATCACCATTAACCACTTAAACCCTTTGTACTTAATTGATCGGGATCTCCTGAGGATCTATACTTGGTCCCCTCCCTTTTTCCCCTCTAAACCCTACCAAAAAGATCTCAACTCCCTACCCAAACTAAAAACTACTCTAAAAGAATGGCTGGCCTTAAAATATAATTGAGCATACCGGTAGAACTCCTTGAACACCTTGGTAGTAGCATCCTCTGCCCCCCGCCCCCATCCCTCCCTTCTCTGTAAATATACATTTTGATGCTACTGAGTTTTCTACAGATATGTTTTGTATTGTATTGTATGTATTATTATATGTACTAGAGTCGACCATACCCGTGGGGGGATATGCGCACATGATCTGGCAACCCGGGAGCCAGCGAACACAAAAACGCTAATAAACAGCTGAGATTTCGTGTAATCGGAAAACGGGCTTCGCTGTTAGGTGCACATGGTAATGGTCAATGGCTGTGTGCAAATTCAGATCAATTGCTCCAGCCACTGAGGAGAAACGGGCAGAACCAATTTTGGCCTCACCACGCACTACACCACGCACTACACCACGCACTACAGAGGTTTGTCAAATTATAGGAGGATTACTGATGCCCCCTGAGGCTTTTTGTGTTATCTTTTAGCATAACCTTTGACTGTACTTTCCCTGTACTGTTAACCAACTTGTTAATAAAGTATTCAATCAATCAATCAAAACCAAATCTCTTCACCAAACATAGCCGATCTACAAGCTCACAACATGTCACAATGCGGCAGGCCTCCTATATTCAGCAAATGTTTGCCTATCATCAGGACATGCCCAGAATAGGGACGCTGTGGATGTGGTTAAAGCTAACTGTTTCTTAATGATCAAATCAAACATGTGTGTTTGTGTGTGTATTTACTTAGAGCCAAAACACGCTGTTGATCCTATGTGCGAGCGGCCATGTGGTCGAGGTCCAGTCTCCGGACCCGGAGGACCAGAGGCCGAGCAAGACGTACCAGCTGTCTGAGCTGCCCACCAGAGCCTTCAGTTTCAGAAGCATCAAAACACGCATTAAGGTCTGAGTGGAGCTCTGGCAGACTGCCCGTCCCTCTGATGCTGCTTTTTGTTGTCACACTTGTGGTTTGTCTTATTTTCTCAGCTTTCTGTTCAGTCACAGCCCCTTTTCCACGTCTTTGAAGTGTGTGTATGTGTGTGTGTGATCCTTTTGGTTTCTCGCTTGATTGTGTTTGTGTTGAATTTGTACATCTTGTGCGTCATTTCAGAGGGAGGCGGCAGTCGCACGGCGCCAAGAAATAAAGCAGAGGAAGGCCAGCGAGCGAGCGGCTCGGCTGAAAAGGGCCAGGGAGCGCGGGCAAGAGCCCGATGATGATGAGGGGCAAGAAGAGGAGAATGAGGAGGATGAGGAGGGAGAGAAAACT
>NC_137623.1:24966544-24976544 GCF_963280865.1 Gymnoscopelus braueri | reverse complement strand
TTGTCAGCATCTAAAACTCATCATTTAAAAAGTTATGTATTGAAGGAGGATTGTATATTTGTAAATCTAATGTAAAAGAATTGTAAGAGTGAAATTCAGCCGTGGGTTAATGTTTTCTGCACCAGCACCCACGTAGCTTACACAATCTTTGTCACATTAACCACTTAAACCTTCTAGACATAATAAACTGGATCTGAGTTGGCTCTGTACTTGGACCTTTCTTCCGTCTGCACCAAATCTCTTCGTCAAAAATAGTCACAACTCGCCACATTGTAGCTTGTAGATCTGCTATGTTTGGCTAATGTTATCGCCAGAATATGGATACTGGGGTTCAAGTGGTAGAATAATAATATGATACATACCGACCGTAAAATAATGTCTCAGGATCGTTTTATTGCATTTATCTGTTTTACGTATGTATGTGACGTACAACCCACCAATCCGTCACCAGATCCACGAGAAGAAGACGGAGATGAATGCACGTATCGTGGCACTGCGGGACGCTAAAATCAGCCTCATATCTCGCCTGCGCTCTCGGGCCCGACGGCTCCAGCGAATTCAGCAGCGCCTGGCGCCTAATCTGCACCGCCCCCTGCCTCTACTGCCCCGCCTGCTGCCAGAGGAGACGCCTGAGAGGAGGCTCCGTCCCAGCCGCACCGCCCTGGAGCGATACGGAGCCCTGCTGGCTCAGAGGTACACAACTATAAACCCTTCACACTTTTAACACTTAAAGCCCTATATACACTGTTGCGGAAAATAGCCAAACTACAAGCTCACAATGTTCGTGAACGTTCAGCAAACATTCGATCTACAAGCTCGCAATGCGTTGCATGCGACACGTTGTGAGCTTGCAGATCGAATGTTTGCCTATCTTTACTGAATGTCTGCCTATTATGACGTGCCCAGAATCATCTGGTCAAACAGGGCGGGGGGTATTGTATTGTATTGTATATAATGACATACAATACACTAGTTATACCATTTCTTTAATTCTAAAACATCTATGAACATACCCCGGCAGTGTAGTTTTCTGGTCTCATATTCATAATAACATGCATATAGAATGAGTGCTCTTTCTGGTGCATGAACGCACTCTCATTTCTTTCATGTAACTAACTGTAATCTTTGGCAAATGTTCAATTTGTAATCTTGGAATGCCTTGTAATATGAAGTCTGTGTGTTGTGTTCTATATCAAATAGGTCTCACACTGAGAGCCAGGATGAGGGGGGGCGGTCTCTGCTAGAACAGCTGGAAAAAGAGAGGGAAGGAGATGAAGAGGAGGATGAGGAGGAAGATGACTGTTCTAGTACGTCTCTGAGCGGAGACGTGGAGGTGACGGCGGGAGGAGGAGTGGAGCTGACGGAGGTGGAGGAGGAGGTGTTGATGGAGGAGGAGATAACGCTGATGTATGAGCAGGATTCAGTGCTGGAGCA
Source organism: Gymnoscopelus braueri (assembly GCF_963280865.1). Classification (NCBI taxonomy): domain Eukaryota; kingdom Metazoa; phylum Chordata; class Actinopteri; order Myctophiformes; family Myctophidae; genus Gymnoscopelus; species Gymnoscopelus braueri. The sequence continues at coordinate 24,975,110 of NC_137623.1, read as the reverse complement.
GGTCTGTGTGTGGCTGACTGAATGGAAGAAAGAGAATATGAAAGAAAGAAGCATTCATTCATTAATTCATTCATGTGATTAGTTTTGATGATGATGATGATGATGATGATGGTGGTGGGGATGTTGCTGTGATGATGATGACGACAATGGTGAAGAATTACTATGTCATATTTTCTTATGTTTTCTGTGGTTTTATCAGAACATTTCACAAGGTCACTCACTCCATCATTCCAGGTTATCCGTTTGTTCTGCAAATCAATCTGTCTGTATTAGTTTCTCCTCTCTTTATGACCTCTGACATGCCTAACAACGTAGATTTGCGCATGTGACGGGACCTGCGTGTTCTCCCACCACTGTGCACCACAGCAGTGTTGCCGAGTATGCTTATTATAAGCGACTTTGGGCTTGTTTTTCTGAAAAGTCGCTCGTAAATATTGGTGGTGGCGTTTTTTTTAGGCTTGTTTCTAAAGTGTATTACTTATTTGAGCTTGCTTCCTAGTGTCATTTAAACCAGTGGGTTCTCAAACATTTTCATATCAAGGACCCCCAAATTAATATGTATTTGTCTGAGGACGCCCATCTGAAAATATTTTGTGCCAGAGACCTCCTACAAGATTTGTGTATTTAAAATGTTTCAAAAAAATATAAATAAAATGTTTTAAAAGTGTTTTACTTTGCTCATGTAGCCTAGTGCAGTGGTTCTCAAAGTGGGGTCATTGGCCAGGGGTTATTGGCCCCAGCAAAATGTGTTAATAGCATCAAAATCATTTTAACCCCTTTATCCATATTTTATACGTTGGCTATTCAAAAATAGCAGATGTACAAGCTCGCAGCGCTTCTTTGATTTTTTTTTAAATCTTGAAAGTGTTAATAATTTAGCCTTTTTTTTTTTTACACAAATCATGTCTTCTGGGGGTCCCCTAAGCTAGGGGTCCCCTGGCACAAAACATTTTCAGATGGGGGGTCCGCGGCCAAATACGTATCAATTTGGGGGTCCTTGGCACAAAAAAAGTTTGAGAAACCACTGGCCTAGTTGCTTCTTTTTGGGCTTGTTCCTGTAGACCTGACCTGGCCGATTGTTTTTCTCTCGCTAAAACCTGGCAACACTGTGCGTTGCGCGGCAGATGGAGACCTGGGTGTGGCGGTTTGACGCGGAGCTGCAGCTGCTGCGTCACCACAAGCTGCTCCTGGACGGCCGGCTGAAGCTGGCCGACCTGCAGCACATCACCCTGTACCAGGAGCTGCTGCTGCTCTGCCGCCTGGAGAGGAGCGAGAACAGCCTGCAGGAGGCGCTCAACGCACGCATGAAGAAGGAGGAGAGCGACATCAGGGTAAATATACTGTCTTTGGATGATTTCTTGTATAGTATTGTTTGTCTATTTATATATGTCTTGATGAATTGAATACACAGGACCACAATGGAAACAAGCCCTCAGGGCTTTTTTGTGTTTTTAGCATTATTATATCACTGTACCTCTGTATGTTTTGCAAACTGTTAAAATAAAGTATTCAATCAATCAATCAAAAGGGTGCGTGCGTGCGTGCGTGTCAGTAGTAGAAAGTAACTAAGTACTGTACTTTAGTACAGTTTTGAGGTATTTTTACTCTACTTGAGTATTTCCCATTTTTTCATACTTTTACTTCTACTCCACTTCAAACATTGTACTTTGTACTTCACTACAATTATTTGTTAAGTTACTTTGTAGATTATTATTACAAAACATACAGTACATTAACCACTTACCGGCAAGCCATATTTTACACTTTAGCTATGCGAAAATAGCTGATCTACAAGCTCACAACGCAGTACATTTTGATGCCAAGACTTTTTTACTTTCACTCAAGAACATTTTTTATACACTTTTATATAAACAATACTTGTAACAAATCAATCAATCAATCAATCAAAGTTTATTTATATAGCACGTTTCATAGTGCAGTTCAATGTGCTTCACAGAATAGGTTTAAAAATAAAGATGAAAAAACCCGGAGGATAACAGCAAAGTAGAAAAGAAAACATTTAGAATAAGACTAGGAAATACAAGAAAATAAACAACAACAATAAAAACAAAGCAAAAAAGATATATATATATAGAAAGCTGGATTAATGCAGACACCTACTGTAGGTAAAAGCAATACTAAAAAGGTGTGTCTTAAGATTTCTTTTAAAAATGTCAACTGTTTCGGTGACCCGCAGGGCCTGGCTGTTCCAGAGGCTAGGACCATAGTAGCTAAAAGCCGCAAAGTATTTGCTACTTTTACTTAAGTAAAACAGTGTGTGTGTGTGTGTGTGTGTGTGTGTGTGTGTGTGTGTGTGTGTGTGTGTGTGTGTGTGTGTGTGTGTGTGTGTGTGTGTGTGTGTGTGTGTGTGTGTGTGTGTGTGTGTGTGTGTGTGTGCGCGTGTGTGTGTGCGTGGGTGTGCACGGGTGTGCGCGCGCGCGCTGTGTGTGTGGAGGCTTTTCATTGAGCTCCATGACTAGGTTGCACCAACAAGGATTAAATTAATCTAGGATTAGGGGTAATCAAAATTGAGTAAATCTGGGATTAAAATAAGTCAATCTGGGTTTAAAAATAATCATAGCTGTGTTGCACCGCTTAAACGTAAACACAGTGTGATACCATAGCTATTTTACATAACTGGTAAGAGATTATTGCTCATACTGTATACACAAATAACAACTGTCAGTTTTAACGTAATCCCATTGTAAATTGTGAGTTAAAGGTTTTCTAAGCAACAGGATTATACAGTATTTAAAAGTAGGGTGATGATCTTTTTGCAGAAAGGTTTATTGTTATAAAGTTAAAGTCATTGCTATAAAGTGTTTGTTCAATAACAGGGGTCTCGCTGTCTCACCAGCTCTTTAATGAACAGAAAATAACATTTTCAAGTGGGTTGCCAACTTCAGCCAAACAGTAGAGAGTACCCATTCATCAGCTTAAATGTTACTGTGTCCAATTGTGTCTGCTCACTTTGTGTCATCACTTCCATCATCACTTCCAATACGACTTGTTTATACTGTATCCTGTATGAGTTCTCTTCTGTTTGAAGAGAGGCTTAAATTGTTTTAAACCAAGTATAAAGTTTAGTGCAACCAAATGTATTCATAAAACATGACATAACATCACATCATAACAGCTTAAAACATATTCCTGTTGGCTTCCGCTCTACACAGTATGTTTATATTTCAGGATTATATTAGTGCTATATTCCACCACTGCTAAACTGCAGTTTACTGTTCGCCTAATTCAGTGGTTCTCAGCGCGTGTTCCTTGAGGGGGTTCCAAATGGACTAACAGGTTTGTAATGGGGGTCCTTGAAATTAAAAAGTAGCCTAGGTATGAAATAGGGCTAAAGTGGTTAATGTATGTTTTAAAATGTAATAATTGATACCTGCAAAGTTACTTGTAACTAAAGTTTTCAAATAATTGTAGTGGAGTAAAAGTACAATATTTGGCTCTGAGATGTTGTGGAGTAGAAGTAAAAGTTACTCCAGTTAAGTAAAAGTACCTCAAAATTGTGCTTGAGTAAATGTACTGAGTTACTTTCCACCACTGTGTAATGGTCATTTAAGGCTAGCTCTTTAAGTGTTCGTCTACTCATTTTGTATGAGTAAAAATAGAATTTTGACAAAAATGCCACAAAACCAGCATGGCGATGATGACCCCTGCTCCTTCATCATAAATGTGACTAATCCCCCCCCCCCCCTCCCCTCCCACTCCAGTCTAAACTGGAGGAATGCAACAAGCAGCTGGATCTGAAGAGGAGAAACGTGGCCAAGCTGCAGGAGAGAGAGAAGGCCATGATGGCTGCCTTCCAGGCCATGCTGGGGGAAACCAAGTGTGCCGACCTCCTGACCAAAGTGTTCCGGAAGAAGATCAAACGAGTCAAGAAGAAGGAAAAGGCCAGAGATGAAGGTCAGTGGGGGGGGGGTGTACACACATGATCAGCATGCACGCGTATTAGCTCATGCTGTTCTGTTGTTCCATGAATTCAGTTGTGTGTGCGTGTGCGTGTGTGTGTGACACAGAGGAAGAGGACGGTGGTGATGATGAATCTGATGAAGAAGGGGAGTGGGACGGCGATGCAGATTACAGCGGTTCAGAGAGCAGCGGAGCACAGCTGGATGACAGTGTCTGCCCTCCAGGTCATTATGTTACATTATATTATATTACATGACATTACATTACAATACATTATGTTGAATTAAGGTAGGGTAAGTGATATTTTTGTAGTGTGTGGTAAGTGTCATAGACGCCGGAGGCGCCGGGTCACACGGTCCTCTGTGTCCCCCCACTTTTCAGCTATCGACTTATTTTTTTATATATATATATATATTAAAAAAATAAAACGGCGCTATAGCAGCCTCCGCCCACCCCACCGTTCGCATTGTCAAGCGGCCCCAGCCAGACATGCTAATTGCCTCTAATAAACAAGTCGTGATCTCAAGGGTCGCTATGCTGTGTCCCTCGACTCCCTCGTCCTGTGTGCACTAACAGTCACTCACTGCATGCACTGAATACCAGTGGTGGAAAAAGTACTCACATTTTTTACTTAAACAAAAGTATCAATTCTGCGATGTGGGGGCCGAGTGGTGGTCAAGTTAAGCCCCCATGGCCACGCACAAAAGCCGGCGTCCCTGGTCCATTTGGTTACATGTGTGCGCTATTTGGAGCGACACCAAAACGGAACGTGAGAGTCATGACGTCACCACTTGGCCACGCCCACTATGACGTCATCACTGCCCCCCCACTATTTAACCCCTTCCGGCGTGCCTGGTAAGTGTTATATAGCTCTATATTCTGATTCTGCGTGCGTGGGTCTCAGACTGTGATCCTCAGCTGTTTGAGAAGACATTGCGTCTACGAGAACATCGTGTGGACCTGGAGGAGCTGCAGGCGGAGGAGAAGAGGAGTGCAGAGGCCCTGAAGAAAGAGTGTGACTCCCTCCTTAAGAAGGTAAAGTAACACTCCTCCTCCTCCTCCTCTCACCCCTCAACACCTTCCAGAGTTCAATGTGCATCTGTGTGCTGCTTCTCTAAAGCAGTGGTTCTCAATCTTTTCAGGCCATGACCCCCCAAAATAATCATAATTGAACTGGGGACCCCCCACCCTGACAAGCACTTGGAATGTAGGAGTTTAGGCATTCAACTTTGTTTGACTCGGTTCCACAATTTACTGAAGCAGTGGTTCTCAAAGTGGTGTCCGGGGACCCTCCAGGGGTCCTTGAGGGGGCTCCACGGCGTGCACAGAAAATGAGTTAATATAGCATCAAAATCTGTGTGTGTGTGTGTGTGTGTGTGTGTGTGTGTGCCCGTGCATGCATGTGATTGGCTGGCTGGCCGTGCAGGAGAAAGTGGTGCAGAGCAGTCTGAAGGCAGCAGAGGGCGAACTGGAGCTGTTCAACAGGGAGAAGCAACAGAGGCTCAATGAACTGGATGTGGTGGTTCCTCTCAGACTGCACCAGGTACCACAACCCACACCTACATGTCTGTCTGGATAATGATTAAGATGGATGGATGGGGCCCGGTCCGGGCACTTAGGCTCTGATAGCCTGACAACGTGTCGCGGGTTCGATCCAGGCGACCTTTGCTGCGTGTCTGTCCCCATCTCTCTCTCCTTCTTTCCTGTCCATCTTTACTTAAAAAATAAAGGCAGAAAAGCGAACAAAAAAAAAAGAAAAGAAAAGATGGATAGATGGATGGATGGATGGATAGACAAAGATAAATGATAAATGTAATTTTTATTTATATGTTCCAATGGTCAATGCCAACAACATAATTAAAGTCGTTACAATTTCATGAAAGTGACAGCGCACAACACGTTTTGAGCTTGTAGATCAGGGCTTTTGTATGCAAATATGTAACTCAACTTAAGATGGCTCAGGGGCCACTCAGCAAAATACCAAAAGTCCAAGGGGCAAGCTAAAAATGACGGTCCTATTTTGGATTTTTCGATTTTGTAACACACACTACACATTGTTATTGTTATAAGAAAATGTACATTTTGACATCATATTCTTTTCACTGTACCTGTTTATTTTGTGTGTATGTCCAGTGGCATCAGTTCAGCAAAAGCTAAGGTATGGCAAGGTTAGGGTTGCCAACTCCCAGAGATTGAATTAAGGGACACCTATCCTGGGCGTGCGGCAAAGCCGTGCGGCCGAAAAAAAATGGGGGTCAAACCCCCAAAAAACCCGAAATGTATAGAAAACTATGCATTATACCTGTAACAATTGACGCACCTGTATGTATGTCTGTCTGTTTGAACGGAAATGTATATTTTTATCCTGTGCTTAAAAATGTAAGACTTAACTACTAAAAATGTAAGACTTAGCTACTCAACCCGCGGGCCGCGGGTTGAGTAGCGCTGTTGTAGATTGTCTATTTTCAAATAGCCGAAGTATCTAGGGCTGAAGTGGTTAATGTTTGTTTGTTATGTATGTTTTGTAATAATCAAAATCAACAAAGTAACTAGTGACTAAAGCAACATTTAAAATACTCCAGTAAAGTAAAAAAAAATACCTCAAAATTGTAGTACAGTACAGTACTTGAGTAAATGTACTTTGTTACTTTCCACCACTGTCATCCTTCCCTTCAGATTGTGAGTGACGGCATGCTTCCGTCAGACCTGTCCTCCGCCTTGGTTCTGAACACGGCCACACTGTCCAGGCTCCACGGGCGCATCAAGGAGCTGCATGTGGAGAACAGCAAACAGGGGGATCTGTACCGCCAGGCCCGCAAGCAGCACGTCCAGCTCATCCACGACCGCAGGGACATGGAGGCCAAGATCCACGGTCAGCCTCAGCCTGGCCCAGAGCCACAGCCCACAGAAATGCGGAAGATAGCAGGGCAAATGTTGAATGTTAGGGATTAATAATGATTTTTGAACACAAGTTTTAAGTAGATGGAAAATTCCAAGATGTCAGCCATCCAGAGCCACAAGAATGCGGTGAAAGGGCAATTATGAGGATCAGTGTTGATTTTGATTTCCGCCAGGCCGGGGGGTCGGAGATGTTTTGGCCTCATCAGTGTATGTGTGTCTCTGTCTGTCTGTCTGTTTGTCTGTGTGTGTCTGTGTGTCTGTGTGTCTGTCTGTGTGTGTGTGTCTGTGCACAGCTAATCTCGCAAACCACAGGATCTTCAAATGGGCATAAAAGGGACACAGAAAGACAGACGGGTATAACGGGTACTTTTGACAGGTACAACGGGGTGTACAAACGGGTGAGGCATGCGTTCCCAACTTGCATTGTTCCCTAATTGCATCGTCCCCGAGTATGCCGGTGCCCATTGGACTTACTTACTTACTTACTTATTCGTATTGCTCCTTTTCATGGAGCATAGGCCGTTGACTACAGTCTGCCAGAGTCCTTTATACCCTGGGCCTTCTTTTCCAGCTGTTTCCATGTCAGGCCACACTGCTTGATGTCTGTCTCTCAAGGTCCATGCGCCAGGTGTTCTTTGGCCTGCCTCTCTTTCTTGTGCCTTGGGGGTTCCATCCAAGGCCTTGCCGCGTGATGCTGGTATTGGGCTTTCGGAGCGTGTGGCCGATCCATCTCCACCTTCTCCTCTTAATCTTCTCTTCCACTGGTGGTAGACCCGCTCAGCAAGCAAAACAAATCTAAAGAAAATACCAATGAGTCCGAATCTGCCCCAAATCTGAATCACACATTGAGGGGCCTCTAAACAACAAAAGTGATTTTACTTGTACCCATAAGGGGCGCCGCAAATGCTGCAAATGTCAATGTTTGCTGCAGAAACATGACTTTTGTCACCAAAGAATAGGGCATAGCAGTGGCGGCCATTTTCTGGTTCCATCGTTCCAGACCCCATTCATTTTCCCCATAGAGATTTCCAAAAATATTTATATCAATTAATTTAAGCCTAGAATCAAGCTCATATTTAATAAATACCCTTTGTTTTGCAGTTTTCTTTTTTTTGTTGTTGCACAGAATCAAACGTTTTATTTGTGCCCTATAGGTACAAATGATCTTGTGTGTCATATGACAATGACACAGGGTTTTGATATTCCATACTGTCTGAAATTGCCTTTGGAATTTGAAATCGCATGTTGAGGCGTTTCTAAACCGACACCCAATCTCTTTATGTCTTACATTACATCCTGTTTGTTACCAGGTTGCTGTGGTCAAGACAGGAAACTTTTTATGTCCCACTGAGCCAGAGTGGCTGGATTACTAAATTAAATTTTCAGGCCAAATAATAAAACTGGAACAGGGTTTTCTGAATGATGTGCTGCTAGCATTTGGCTGGCAGCTACCGTTAATGAACCACTTTGATAGGGATTCATGTCTAAATAAATTATCCTTCATCATATGGCCATGTTGCTCACCAAAGTTGGTCATGATGAGACAGTCGTATGATGAGATTTAAACTAGGCTTTAATGTTGCTAGCTGGATTGATTAATTTATGTGCTATGTAATTGTGTGTGTGTGTGTGTGTGTGTGTGTGTGTGTGTGTGTGTGTGTGTGTGTGTGTGTGTGTGTGTGTGTGTGTGTGTGTGTGTGTGTGTGTGTGTGTGTGTGTGTGTGTGTGTGTGTGTGTGTGTGTG
>NC_137623.1:24959044-24961544 GCF_963280865.1 Gymnoscopelus braueri | reverse complement strand
GTGTGGATGCAAGTGTGTGTGCGTGTGCGTGTGCGCGTGCGTGTGTGTGTGTGTGTGTGGCCTGCACCTTTGACTCTAGCTTAGAGGAATCTTTTATGACGATTAGAAAGTCATTAAATGCCGGCCGCCCATAGATGCCATCATAGAGCTAGGTTATAGGTGCAACCTACTTGTTTTTGGCAGCCATGTCCATATTCTCTCAGGCTTATGGCAAATAGTTGTTTGTTGTTTTGTTTGGTTGTTTGTTTGTTGGTTGTTTATTGTTTTGATGTAAAGTGTTCTTGGGTTCATGAAAGGCGTTATATAAATTCAAGCTATTATTATTATTATTATTATTATTATCATAGGTTGGTTGTAAGAGACTTCCAACAACTTGGGATGCAGAAAGAAGCAGCTAGATGGCTTGCAAAATTCTGTGCTATCTCTTCTGTTATTGGTAGCCGCCAAATATGGCAAAGGCGCTGTCACTCATACCCTTGAAGGGTGCTTGGGTGTTTGTCCAGGATTTGATGACTGCACTTTTCCTACTGCACCTGGTAAATATTTGTGTCCTTGTATTGTATCTTTTATGTGCGTGTGCGTGTGCGTGTGCGTGTGCGTGTGCGTGTGCGTGTGCGTGTGCGTGTGCGTGTGCGTGTGCGTGTGCGTGTGTGTGTGTGTGTGTGTGTGTGTGTTTGTGGAGAGAGGGAGGTCGGGTCGTGGTGGTGGCTAATGGCCATTAGTGAAATCAAAAGGAGTAAATATTGCAGATAATAACTGACTGAAGGTACAAAGGGGGCCGGGGGCATCATCAGCAGTGAACGAGGAGGTCAGGGGTCGAATCAGAGATGCAGGTGGGGGGTGTTGGTGGGGGGGCATTGGGGGGGGGGGGGGTGAGGCGACATTATGCCACGGCCGGCTGAGAGGAGGCAGAGGATGAATAGGGATTAACCCCGCCCCAGTGCCTCTCAATGCCCCCCCCCATCCCACTCCGCTGCAGAGCCCGGGGACAGTTCCCATGTGCTCTCTGTGTGCGCAATGCACCCCCCTTCCTTTATCTGGTCCTTTCAGGGACCTCTAGACACCCCCCCCCCACCCCATCCACACACCGTGGTCTATTATCACTCATAGGCCTTAGTCACACATGTGGCGTGATGCTATGCCGAAGGGGAAAAAAATGTATTGCAAAAGGCTTATTATTCTTTTTTTTGCTTGCGAAAGCACACATGTAACGTATTTGCACGTTCTTGCGCGTGAGAGAGGGGGGGGAAAAGAAAAAGGCATTTAGAATTGCGTTCATGGGGGACTGATGCATGCTCCGATCACACGCACACATAATGGAACTGTGTGTGTGTGTGTGTGTGGGGGGTGGTGGAGGGGGGGGGGGGTTAGTTTTCTTAACTCATTTAAATCTGCCCCCACTTCACCTTAGTGAAGGGGGGGGGGGGGGGGGGGGCTGAAGAAGTCACTCAGAAAAACACACATTCCCTCACATACTACCAGAGCTGACACACTGTTGGCTTCCATTGTGTCTAAAGTGTACTTGACTTAACCACTTTAGACCCTGGTGTAGGCTTAGTGAAATGGACCCGGGTTGCAACTGTACACCATTATCTCTTTGCCGGAAATAGCTGATCTACAAACTCACAACGTGATGCACTGTGAGCTTGTAGATCTGTTATTTCTGGCGAATGCCCCCCCCAGAATAAAGATGCTATAGGGCTCAAGTGGTTAATATGGTATTACAGAGAAGGCTGGAGACAGTGGAGAGGAAGCTATCTGCATTCATAGAAATGTATCATATTTTTTAACCACTTTCAACCTGGTTCGTTGTTCAGGAAAAAACGATGAAATTGCCGATCTACAAACTCACAACGCTGCTGCGCGACACCGTCGCACGATGAACGTGAAGTATAAAATAGGCCTTAAGTGGTTATAACAGGCTGCTTCTTTTTCTCTTTTTGAAATGTGTTATCATTCAACCATTATATTCCCCTGAGAGTCATTGGGGAACAGATTCAGAGTGTAAATAACTTGATATGACACATCTTTGTTGGCTTCCTGCACCGTTTGACTAATTGTGTTCGCTTGTGGGGATTGGTTTGAGAAAATGTTTCAGATGAAAGAAAGGATTTTTGAAGGAATGGCGCAACAGAACCGTAACACGCCGAGCAAAGCACGCGCACATCTGGTCCTGAAACAGCGATGATCCGACCCTACAGCACGTAATATAGTTGTTGTCGGGCAGAAACCTCTTATCTCCATATTTTAACTTTTTATGTTTTTTCGTAAATTAATGCCATACTTCGTCATACTACCGTGTCACACAAAAGTAGCAAAAATAGGTTGGCAGAGGGAAGGTAGTGCCCAGGATTACACGCTTAGGCATTGGCACTAGGGTGAAAAAATAGGGGTTACAAAATCGTGGGATAAAAATGTAAGGAAAAAAAAAAAAATAGCAAAAATAGCCCAGATAGCTCTACAAGCTCAAAATGCCACGTGTTTTGATCTTGTAAATGTG
>NC_137623.1:24951544-24954044 GCF_963280865.1 Gymnoscopelus braueri | reverse complement strand
GTCAGTCCTTCTCTGGGAATCAGCTTAATCAGTCCCTGCATAATGCCAATGGTCATGGCCATGTGCAATTTCATATGGACTGGTTGACCCACTAAGGACAAAAATGCATTGAGGACAGACGGATGGACAGAAAGACAGGTGGACAGAGTTTTCTCAATGTTATAGTAGGATAGTATGATATTTGATGACAGCTATAAAACTGAACATACAGTAGGCCTATGTCTGAAATGCTGCAGAAGTTGTGTTGAAAAAAAATTGAAATGTGAAACTACAACTCTTACTTCCTGTTTTTTAGCTGCTACAGTACTCTCAATGCCCATGGCATTGTTCTTGTTCACTGTGTTTGTGGCATAAATGGTGATATGGACTTCAGAACAATATGAATTAAATTGATGTAATTGTTACCATAAACCATATGGGAATGCCAAGCTTGCCCGCAATGGAAAATTTAGGGATTTACTGTGAATAGTATAGTTATCTCCGCCAGGACCGATAGGCTACAAAGTTTGCATGCACTCTGCCAGTAGGCCAAGGAAGTACACTCTTTTTACAAAGCGGCCTCATGTTGGCACTACCAGGCCACTTTACGATTTGGCATATAACTCTTGAACGGTAGGTCTTACAATCAAAATGTTCCCCTTGCATAATGATGCAACTCCCCTTATAGGTCACGCATAACTAGATTTTTGCCGATGGGTTCCCAAACTGCTGTTGAAGAAACATGATCCCCACCACCCCTCCAAATTAGGTACAAATAACTTTTGGAGTCATGTGACAATGACCACCAAACAGGGTTTTGATATTCCATGAACTGTTTGCCTGAAATTGTCTTCAGAAATGAGTGGGAGGGGCCTATTTCTACAACAAAAAAACGCCATACCATGAACACAATATAAATTGGAATCGAATCTTGAGGGGCCAACACAAATGCAAAACGTTGCACCATATATTGTAGAAATGCTAATTCCTCCCAGCTTCCTCGCGTCCTGGTGGCTGCAAGTTGCAACCCACAACTTACACAGAGCTGGCAAGGCAACCCAGCCTGGCAGAGATATGCACTCAGCAGAGCACCCTTTTCTAGTTGTATATGTTGTTGTATTTTTGTTTCTACAGACTATGTTAATAATCAGCAATTAACTAAATAGTGTGATATTAATTGTTCTCCTGTTATTCTAACCCTTTACATTTCCCTCCCACCTTTTCTTTCTTTCCTTCTATTCCGTGGTTCCCAGCTTGCTTTGTTCGGCACCAGGGTTTAGCGTTTTGGCCCTGAAGTTACAGCCCAGCTCATTACTGTAGATAACACATCATTCCCGCTGTGTAAATTCTCATTTGTCCGTGACCCCATGAAACTATCTCCTGATAATGATTAGACCCACTTTTGCATCACAGCCGACAAGTTGGGAACTCGTCCACATTCCCCCCTTTCATCTGCCCCATCTTCCTCTCTGCTCCTCCTCCTCCCTCCTCCTCCGGGCTCCATCTGGATGGAGAAGGTAAGGTTGAGATGAAACGCCACGTCAGGCTTTTGAACAGCGCCTGTAAAACAGACGCGTATTAACGAGCATGACTAACAAGCTGCAGGACCCACAGAGCTGGGTTTCACACACACACACACATAGACACGCGCACGCGCACATGTACGCACGCACGCACACACATACACACACACACACACACACACACACACACACACACACATGGGCACACACGGGCACACTTGCACATACTCACACGTACTTGTACATGTGCGCATACACACTTGTGCATGCATGCACGCATGCACACACACACACACACACACACACACACACACACACACACACACACACACACACACACACACACACACACACACACACACACACACACACACACACACACACACACACACACCCATCATGTCTCATACTTAATATTGTTCTTTTGCTTCCCCTCTCCCTATCTCTCTTTACTTTCTCCCTCTCTCTCTCTCTCTCTCTCTCTCTCTCTCTCTCTCTCTCTCTCTCTCTCTCTCTCTCTCTCTCTCTCTCTCTCTCTCTCTCTGTCTTTCTCTCCCCCCGGCCTCACTCTTCTCCATTTACCTCACTAATCACACACCACCCCAACTGTACAACCACACACACACACACACACACACACACACACACACACACACACACCGCTGCCCCCTCGCTGTGACATACTCTGATATCCCCCCCTGTCACCGTTTCACAGTTCCAGACACTGCGCTCCACACACCTGAGGCAATAAAGTGAAACGCTTACGCCAGGAAAAGTCATTCCACTCCTTTTCTCGTCTCCGTCTGCCCCCCCCCCCCTCCAGTACAGCCCACCGCCCCCTTTTCTCCCTCCATCCATCCCAGTCCCTGAGGCCCCGGAAAAAAAAAATGGCCCCGTACTTACCTTCTCCCCACCCAAACACCACCCCCCCCCAGCCTCTCTCTCCCAACCCCAACCCCTTCACCTCTGACATCCCCATAGGAGCCATGCAAGCCAAG
>NC_137623.1:24836544-24946544 GCF_963280865.1 Gymnoscopelus braueri | reverse complement strand
CAGGGATCAGACAGTGACTCTCCAGGCTCATATTGACTCATAAAAGCCTCCATTGTAAAGAGCCACCATCGGCCCTTATCTCTTTGTTATATTACTGAGAACGCTGCTATGGCGACAGAGAGAAAATATACCCACTGTGGCATTTGTCACATCTGCTGTGTGTGTGTGTGTGTGTGTGTGTGTGTGTGTGTGTGTGTGTGTGTGTGTGTGTGTGTGTGTGTGTGTGTGTGTGTGTGTTTTTATTTGTTTATTTTTTCCCCGGTTGTTCACAGATTTTTTTCCCATACAAAACATTGTATTAAAAAAAAAGTATAGACTGAAGCCTAAGCCTATTACGTCTACCCTTTTGTTATTTAACTTAAAAAAATACACCTTGTCCACAAGTATTCAAACACATCAATTCATGTAACTAATTTCCACTCGCCAATACAATGTTAAAAAAAAAAAAAAATTGTTTGCTCCTTTGTTAAAAATAATAATAATAATAATAATGCTAATAATTATCAACAATAATAACAATTTTAATAACAATAACAAATAATAAAAAGTTAAGTAATTTAACCAAGAATCCCAATAAGACTTGATCGTCCTTTTACTCTATATAGCTATCCATTGCTTTGTTTTTAAACTTCTTAAACAAACCCATATTACTACATTCTTTTAATTCATTATCAGATTTATTCCAGGCACAACTTGACTCCCTTAATCGTTACACATCTACTGTGTGCGTGCGTGCATGTGTGTGCGTGTGCGTGTGCGTGTGTGTGTGTGTGTGTGACGACGAGAGTATACACATGTGCATCTTTGAAGGCTAAAATCTGTTCTGGGGCGTCACGGATCAGAACTTAATATCTATGGAGGTATGTCCGTTTGTGTGAGCTGCGGTTTAGCTCATCATGCACTTCCAGTCAGTCACATGCGCATCCATCATCATTTCGGGGCAGTGGTTCTCAAACATTTTCATGTCAAGTTCCCGCAAATTGATATGTAATTTGGCCGCAGGGCCCCATTTAAAAAGGTTTTGTGCCAAGGACCCCCATAAGAAAAGATTTGTCAAGATTTTTTAATGATTTTTTCCAAATTCTTTGAAAATAGCCGATCGCCAAAAGATAAAACATTTTGCTTATGTGTTCCTCATTTTGCTGGGGGCCCCCTGAAACCCCCTCAAGGACCTCTTTGGATCCTCTGGCCCTACTTTCACAACTGCTAATTTAGGGAAGATAAGAACCTTGAGCTAAGATTATGATCCCTGTCTGGGTTTCTGTGTGTGGTGGACAAAGTACTCAATCGCAGTACTTGAGTGAAAGTATAGATAGTATAGAAGTGTTCAAAAGTACATGCTTTAACAAAATACTCAAGTAATAGTACAAATTACAAAGTACATTTTCTTGTTAATATCAATGCATTGTTAACTTAGATAAACTTTTTGGTACCACAGCGCTCCTCTGGTGCGATATCCTCTTGGACCAATAACATTTATAAAAGTAATGTGTCGCACTCAGAATGACAAGAGTGAGTTAACTTTTTATTAAGTTAAGTATAGATACTCAAAACATTTACTTAAGTACAGTACTCAAGTGAAAGTACTTTGTCATGGGTGACGATGTGACTGGTGCACAGGCCTGTCCGTCAGTGGTGTGACTCTTCTGCGTGGCTTGACCGCAGGAAAGTGGGCGGGATATCCTTGGGGAGCGCGTGGTTGGACAGTGGGGCTGGGAGGCAGCGTCTGCTTATTTGATAAGAAGTCGTCCGTCAGGAAGGAAAATAAACAGTCAAGCGTGCTGCTACTGCAGAGTCAGAGGAAGAGCTGTTACTGGAGCACAACACAATATTTACACTGCCGGACAGACACACTTGCAGCACACACACAAATACACACACACAGATGCACTGGCATGCGCAGAGACACAACACACACACACACACACACACACACACACACACACACACACACACACACACACACACACACACACACACACACACACGCGCACACACACACACACACACACACACACACACACACACACACACACACACACACACACACACACACACACACACACACTCACATTTGTGTGCAGACATGTATGCATACACAAGAACTGCACGAAAACACAGCAGTTGGACACAACACCATAACCATATTACCAGAAAAATTGTGGCACTGTGCATGTGTGCGTGCACGGTGCATGCACGTGTGTGTGTGCCCCTGTTCCTCTGTGCAAGCACAATACACAATAACAGGTCTACATCCAGTACACTTACACATCTTGAGGAAGATGTGTGTTTGTTTGTTCAGATAATGGAGTGGGGCGGGTGGGGGGGTGGTAGGAGGGGGGGGGGGGGTCTGGGAGGGGCTGTGTGAGACCCAGCGCCCTGACCCCTGGCACTGTGCCCCACCCCTCTGGCTATGACTGACAGATAGCATCAGTTCTGCTCCTTATCAGCTCTGGACTGTGGAATGGGCCCTGTGTTCTCAGACCTCTGTTCTGGGATCTGACTGCCAAGGGGGAGGGAGGGAGGGGAGGGGGGGTGGCATTAGGTTGGCATGTCACAATGAGTCGTGCCAAGGTAAGAGCTCACAAGATGCGTGCACGTGCATGCTAGGGCTGGGCAACTAACCGAAAATCTATCGAAACCGAAATGTTTTACCTCTAACCGGCTTAAAGGGATATTTCACTTTCAAAAAAACTTTGGGTCATTTTATCATCTACTCAGGCTTTTGTGAGCCCCCCAGACCATTTTTAAGTTGCTTGATTCACTATTTAGATATTTGATATACATTTTATCAGACACGCCCCCTTCCTATACAAACCCATTATAACTTCAAACTCCATTTTCAGATTCATCAAAAACACCCGTCCTTGGTTCTGGTGACTCACCCTGCCCTCCAAATACATGAGGGGGCCGTGTTCTTTCTATAACTTTTTTCATTTATTTTTTATATATTTTTTGGAAAATGAACAAAATTAAATACAATAAAAAAAAATTAGTAGGGCAGGGTGAGTCACCAGAACCAAGGACGGGTGTTTTTGATGAATCTAACATGTTAAAATTTTTGTTTGAAGTTATAATGGGTTTGTATAGGAAGGGGGCGTGTCTGAAAAATGAATATCAAATATCTAAATAGTGAATCAAGCAACTTAAAAATGGTCTGGGGGGCTCACAAAAGCCTGAGTAGATGATAAAATGACCCAAAGTTTTTTTTAAAGTGAAATAACCCTTTAATCTCGCTCATGTAGGCTAATCGCGAAGCGGTAAAATGTAAAACCATTCATTTACATTTCTTATTATATGAATCATTACGAAAAAAATCTAATTTTCTTTTTTAATAATAGACTCATCAATTAGTCTGACTAACCACTTAAGCCCTGTATTGTACAGTACTTCGTTGTACAATGATGGCGTGCAAATAGTGAAAATAGCCGATCTAGAAGCTCAAAACACATCACATAGCGACGTATTTTGAGCTTGCATGTCTGCTATATTGCCCAGCCTTGGTGCATGGACACAAACACCTGTGAGCATGTGCACACACACACACACACACACACACACACACACACACACACACACACACACACACACACACACACACACACACACACACACACACACACACACACACACACACACACATAGCTGCAAAAACCTACATTTATTTTATAGTCATACTTTTCTTTAGTCATACTGTGTCTTCACACACTTTACGTGATTATGTCATTTAACCACAATAACCCTGGCATCCCTATTTTTGTGCACTGCAGCGTGTTGTGAGTGTATTCGGCTATTTTATTTTCGCTATTCATTGTACGATGAAGTAGTAGCTTAACTTGTGAAAAAGTAAGTTTCAGTCCTCTTACAGTTAACTGTAGCTCGCTTATGTGAAACCACATGCCAACACTAATATCTTTCTCTCTCGACCTCCCTCCCCCTCTCTCTCTCTCTCTCTCTCTCTCTCTCTCTCTCTCTCTCTCTCTCTCTCTCTCTCTCTCTCTCTCTCTCTCTCTCTCTCTCTCTCTCTGTCTGTCTGTCTGTCTCAGAATTAGTCATAATGAGACTTGCTGCCAGTGCACTAGTTGTGCGAGAGTGTGTCTGTATGTGTGTGTGCACATGCGCATGCGCGCGTGTGTGTGTGTGTGTGTGCGTGCGTGCGTGCGTGCGTGTGTGTGCATGCATGCGCGTGTGCGGGTGTTATTGCTCTTGGATAGTAGGCCGTTTTGTGTTCCCTGTGTTTGGGAGTCTCTGTAAGTCATTTGGTGTGTTTTTTGGAGCCGGGTGAGATCATACTTCAGTGCTGACACTGAACATAAAGACGCATTGAGAGGAGTAGGACCATGGGCCAAGTCTGGAGGTACGGGGAAACAGAGATCTGCGTATCCACACACACACACACACACACACACACACACACACACACACACACACACACACACACACACACACACACACACACACACACAGAGGGCAGTGAGTGTAGAGGGCTCCACAGGGCCAGGGGGACTATCGTTTTCCCCGTTAATTATGACCGTCTGGCAGGCCGGAGAGCAGGAAGTCAGAGAGAGGGGAGAGAGAGAGAGAGAGAGAGAGAGAGAGAGAGAGAGAGAGAGAGAGAGAGAGAGAGAGAGAGAGAGAGAAGGGGAGAGAGGGATGGAGAGATGGAGACAAGGAGGGGGGGTGCAGAGAGAGAAAGAGAGAGATGGATGGATGATGGGAGGATGAGAGGTAGATGGGGTGGGTGAGGGAGAAGGGGGAGGCGAGTAAAAGCATAAAAGTAAGGGAAGAGGAGATAAGATGGATGAAGGGAGGACTAGAGTGAAGTATGAGAGGGGAGGTGAAGTCCGGGAACTGACGAGGAGGGCGAGACGGGAGATCCAAATAGAACCATATGTAGGGAGGGCTTTGGATGATAAAACCAGGTGCTTGATAAAAGGTGGAATGCCAGACATTTTCTTTGCCGTTGATTTGTTTCCAGGTTTTTTAAATGCCCTCCCCTACCATACGTCTCTGACTCCCCCCCCAACCCCCCCCAAAACACACATAGCTCAGCTCCGCTGTTCACTCTCGCACCTCTGATAAACAACCTCAACTCCCTGACCCCGACTTGTTTCCGACCCTTTGACCCTTTCGGCAACGTGGCCTGGTACCTATAACTTATCTTTACTGCCCAGGCTTTTGTGCCATCCTGTTCTGGAGATGTGGCCATTTTTCATCTCACTCCCTAGAGGCTACTTAATGAGAGCCTGAGCAATAACATAGCGCAGGATTTTAGCAATGCACTTGGCAGTACTTTTATTATATTAAAAATGCGTGGGTGAAATATTTAGGGGGTGTGGTCAGAGATCGGTGGGAGAGTAGCGTCCAGGCCAGTCCAGGCCAATTCAGGCCAATCTAGGCCATGGCGTGTTCCAAGGGGAGATATGAGATGAGCTGAGTTGAGTGAGCCTGGGATTTGAGCGGCTCCAGGTTCAATTAGGATTGTCTGCAACATCTGGACGCACTCAGGGTTAGAAGCAAAACTTTCACTTCAGTCCAATAGGGATACAGCTTCAGAACTTAAACCCATGGGCCTGTTGTGGCGTAACGTGTGTGTATGTATCCCACAAAGAGCAGCACACTAATTATTATCCCTCTCCAGCAGTCATAACATGGTTGCAGTGATAATGCATGAAAGTGGAACACAAAATGTAGTGAAGTTGGCATGGTGTCGTATGATTTTGTCAACAACGGCAGAGGGGATTTTTCCATAGAGCAAAAGAGTTGCTTTTGAAGGCTTACTGGGAGTACAGCATTACCACGAATATAGTACTATTCCAATACTAACAACTCTGCGCCTTCAAGTATGTATAACTGGACAGACTTGGGCCTGTTTGCCAAGAAACAGCCACGCACCAGAATTTTCTGTTTACTTGATATCAATGGAACAAACATGACGTTAACACTGAGGTATTTACACAAGAACAGAACATTAGATTTTTAATCCTTTGAACATAACTGATCATTTTATTTGCCAAAGAGCAGAAATCCCACTGCATGTTTTATTTCTTGTTTAGACTCCCATGGGATTAAGGTCAGGTTTGTGCCACAAATGATTGAAAATCACCTATTTTGTTCAATTCATTTTAATACAGCAAGAGACCAAAATCATATTTTGGACTACCAATGTAAAGTGCCTTTGTCGTGCAACTCTCATATATTGGAAAGGACCCAGGGTAGTCAATCAAATAAACAAACAAACAAAGTAAACTTAAAGTAAACTCCACAGTCATCTTGTTCAATCGTTGTTGTTGTTGTTCACTCTGTCTGTCTGTCGTTCTGTCTGCGTGCGTGCGTGCGTGCGTGCGTGCGTGCGTGCGTGCGTGCGTGCGTGCGTGCGTGCGTGCGTGCGTGCGTGCGTGCGTGCGTGCGTGCGTGCGTGCGTGCGTGCGTGCGTGCGTGCGTGCGTGCGTGCGTGCGTGCGTGCGCAACAAGCCCCCTTCCAAGGTCTCAGTAGAGATGTGAGGCACCTCCTGACAGCGAAAGAACATCTAATAACACAGAGAGAGAAAGCTTTACTACAGTTACAGTATAAGAAGTAGTAAGAATAATAAGAACTCCGGATATGAAAAGTCCCTGAGGCAGCGATGCACAGCTTCCCTAAGAGATGCTCCCCTCTGTGTGCGTGCGTGCGTGCGTGCGTGTGTGCATGTGTGTGTGTGCACACTTGTGCATACTTTGGGGAAAGGCATCTGAAACGGAAAGACGGCAATAAATCTCTCGTCTGTAAATGGTGGTGAGAATTTTGTTTGTGTCTGGATGTATGTACATGCCCACGGCGCAGCTCAGTACCACAGATCATCCTTATCTTTATGAGGTTCAAACATGCGTGAAGCTGCAACTGGCTCCTTTGTGGCACATGTGAAATTAATTTATACTTTGAATCTCAAGTTGGACTTGAGCTCGTTTTCCACTTTTCTTGGTAGCACGAGTTTAACCACCTTCAACCTGGCATCCCTATTTTGACATGTCATTATAGGTGATTTTCTCTAATGTTCAAAAATAGCTAAAATAGCAGATCTACAAGCTCACATCATGGCATGCGAGCTGTGAGCATGTGATAGCTAGATTGGCTATTTTTGCAGCACGACACCATCGTACGAGGAAGTATAAAATAGAGCTCAAGTGGTTAAAATTGAGAGCATATTGTATTCATTTAGAGCAGTGTTATAGAACAGGACCGCTGTGCTGCTTTAACAAAACTACCCTCCCATTATGCTAAATGTCTTCTTTTATGCACTTGAACTTATGTGAAAACCTTCTGCATATGGGTGATATAGTGAAACTTGATATTTGAGCGGTCGATCACTGGAAGGTAGAACACAGAGTTTTAGCGAGAAAACAGCTGTCATGATATTCACAGAAAGGTAAAAATGTAATTCAGATGGCATGTTATTTAGACAGATGTTCATTGTTTACCTGCATCCTATCAATGTACAGATTATTATTTTGATAATGTATTGTTTAGATTAGGTTCTTGATTTACCTGTGATCCTATAGTTTACTGAGGCACTACACTGTCTCTCTGCATTTGATGTATGTGCTTACCTTGCTTCTTGTAGGTCGCTCTGGATAAAGAGCGCCTGTTAAATGCTTAAATTGTAAATTGTAGAAACAGAGGAGATTGTGTGCACATCTTGTACCTGTATTTAGGCCAGGTGCTGGACATCAAGGCAAATATCAAGGAGAAGTAAGGTAAAAACATCCGCACATCCGCACACATCCTTTAAAACCAGTGTGTGGATGTTTTTACCATCTTCAAATTGTAGAAACACACTGTAAAATCCTACGTGTTAATCCTAATTTAACTCTGAGAGAGCAAACACTGACCCTTTTGCAGTGCACTGGGGACACAAAGATGTACAGATTTGTGTGAGGTTTGGACAGAATTTGCAGTAGTAGCAAAAAGTGTGAAATGGAGTCCCGCACTAATGGCTGGGGTCTATTTATGGAGTTGTGACATGATCCAAGAGTTATGGGCCAAACCGCGAATTGGCCTGTTATAGCGCTACCATGAGGCCGATTTGAAAACGGCAATCGGTCCAACCGTGCCGGAGATTAACTGTTCACAGACGGACAGACGGACAGACAGGACCACCCGTTTTGGATGCTGTCAATGCACAGAATGGGACATTATCACGTTGAATCAGACGATTGAATGGTCTAAGAAGGCGAGATACTGACCTACCCGCGTTTCATCAGACCATTGATTGGGTGTAATCAAGAGATACTGAACTACCGACGGAGGTGTTTTGTATAAAGTATAGTTTTGGACCACGACGGAGGCGTGCAGTCTCAAGCGAACTGGAGCCACGGGAGGCACCACCGAGCGAGCTAAAGCGAGCGAGTTGCCGTGCCGAAACGTTGCGACGTTCGCTTGAGCCTACTCAGCGCCGTCCAAGTTATGTACCGATAGGCACAGAATCGTAAATCATGTTGTGGGGACAGCTCTGCCTCCGGGTAGGTCAGTATCTCTTGATTACACCCAATCAATGGTCTGATGAAACGTGATAATGTCCCATTCGGTGCATTGATAGCATTCGAAGCTGACTCACATGAAATGATATTGAGTACATAATCCTCCGCCTTCGGCCGTTCCGGCCTCCTGGCGAGGAGAACCATGCAAGGCACCAACCTGCTCATCAGGAGCAGTTAGGAGGGGTTAAGTGTCTTCACTCCAGGACGCTTCAACACTGACCCAGGGGGAGCTGGGGATCGAACTGGGAACCTTACCATGCCCAACCTACTGTGCCGACCTGCAGTAACCCCCAGCTCTATAGCATTTTTACACAATTTCAGCGCATTATTTTGTAATTAACCGACAAGTGTGACAACAATAACTTGTGTGATAATAAAATAGACTAACATCACACTCACACTGTTTCTCTGTCATGCCTTTGTGAGTGTGAGTGAAAGGGCGTAGATGCTGTACACCTGTGTGTGTGTGTGTGTGTGTGTGTGTGTGTGTGTGTGTGTGTGTGTGTGTGTGTGTGTGTGTGTGTGTGTGTGTGTGTGTGTGTGTGTGTGTGTGTGTGTGTGTGTGTGTGTGTGTGTGTGTGTGTGCGCACGGGTTTGTCATGGAGGAAGTGACACAGCTGCTAAGGTCAGCAGAAGACAGTGAGACAGAGAGAGAATGGGTCGTTGTCGTGGCAACTACCTAAACAATGGAGCCTGGAGTTCAGCGAGGAGACGCACTATCTACAGACCCTTCAGGAGAAGAAATCACCCCATACAATGCACACACACACACACACACACACACACACACACACACACACACACACACACACACACACACACACACACACACACACACACACACACACACACACACATAAATGTTGTGCACACTTGGTTTCTGCACTCAAGCACACAATAACATTTCACGCCCAAGCCAAATTCACAACGACATTCCAACACCTAAAATGTCTCAAACACTCTCATACAATCTAACACAGGGCTTTTCTTTTTTCTTTTATATATTAAAACTCACAAATCACATTATATCACGTCACATCTCACACACACACACACACACACACACACACACACACACACACACACACACACACACACACACACACACACACACACACACACACACACACAGATGCTGCCACCATCATCGGAACCCCCCCCCCCGCTCTCATTCTCTCCTATAGCCACTCTCCATTACTTTCATAACAACATTTATAATCATCTACATGACAATCTGTGTGCGGGACTATAATGAGGCTTGGGGGGTGACGGAGGTTAGTGCTGAAGCGAAGCGGTGCATGCTGGGATTGCGGCCTGCTGAGAGAGTGGCATTCTGGGAGGCGGTGTCCCGCAGGCAGGGCCTCTGGGGGATGCAGTATGGTTAATAGGCCTTTCATGGCCGACCCACAAAGCCTTTTGTCCCATGCTAATTCATCCTGCCCAGCGTGGAGAGATGGAGAGGGGGGAGGTGTAGAATGGAGGGTTTTTTGGAGACCCAATCTCTCTCTCTCTCTCTCTCCCTCTCTCTCTCTCTGTCTTTTTGTGGAAGTAGAGAGAGGGAACCACATACAAACAACGCCCTGTGCAGTAGCAACACCATCAAAACATTGGCCGAGTGTGCTGAGCATTGGCAAATGACACCACAACACTGGATGGAACAGACCAACAATTAATGACACTGGCTCCTCAGCTCAGAACATCTTGAAGTGGGAACATCCTGCTATTTTGTTAACATAATGTGTTATAGAGTCTGGATGGTGTTTTTATTTTATTTTTTATATTAGACTGTTTACACTGATGATAGGTTCTTGGTTTACCTATGATCCTAGATTACTATTTCTATGCATTTGATGTATTACCTCATATTTACCTGCTTACTGTAAATTGCTCTGGATTAAGAGATGCCTAAATGCCTAAAGAGATGCCTAAATGCCTAAATGGTAAATTGTAATGTGGAGTGATTTTTGAATTCATTGAGGAGCCACCAAAAAAATCCAAAATCCAAAAGTTCCATACTGACATCATCTGTGAAAACACACAAGGAGGAATAGACCACAAGGATGCCTACGAACCCGCACAAGCACATTTTCACCTGAACAAGAGCAACAGGTGTCATTGAATAGCATCCTGCTGGGTTGCAATAACCCCTCAGGTACGTGGTGGGAGTTCCTGTATTCACCGAGGGTAGTGGCTGCGAGCTTCCCACCAACGCCCACCAACCGGCCCTCTATCAAACCCTGTGATCTTAGAATAGTCCATTATTAATGAACTGGACAGGAACGGCTCAGTGTGGCCCCCTTCATTTCAAAGTGCACTGATTTAAGTGGAGAGAGAATTCCAGAGCGAACAGCATGCAGGAGACTCTTGCTGTGATCACTGTGGTATGAGAGAGAGAGACAGGGTACGTGTGTGTGTGTGTGTGTGTGTGTGTGTGTGTGTGTGTGTGTGTGTGTGTGTGTGTGTGTGTGTGTGTGTGTGTGTGTGTGTGTGTGTGTGTGTGTGTGTGTGTGTGTGTGTGTGTGTGTGTGTGTGTGAGTGACTGAGTGACTGAGTGACTGAGTGAGCGAGAGCGATAGGGAGAGAAAGAGAGAGAGAGAGAGAGAGAGAGAGAGAGAACGCCATAGCTGTCTGTGCCTGTGCCGTGCCTGGATGGGTCAGTCCCGTCCCCGGCCGTCCACAACACAGCGCGGCACAGCTGCACTAGAGAGCCTGCAGGCCTCAATGGACAGGGGTCAATACAAGCTCTCTGTGGGGACCAACGCATACCAAATCAGGGGGAACAGACCCAGGCTGCAGGCAGCAGGGGGAGTAGGGAAGGAGGAGGGGGGGCTAGGCAGGCAGGGGCTGTTCTTTTCACCATAGTCCTACCATTAGTCCCGTAGAAAAGTTGTCTTCTTCACTTTGCCAGTTGTGACCCCCCCAATTGTAATTTTACACACTACAATTCTTGCCCTATACCATTGCAACTCCTTCCTCAGCAACCTGTAGAGAAGTCTTCCCAAAGTTGGGTAGAGGGAGTTCTGTCGTTCCCCCCGTGCGGGGGAACGACAGAACTCCCTCTACCCAACTTTTAGGATTTGGGAGCTCGTCCCCCCATTGTTCTGATCCCTCCTCCTTCTTGGGAAGTGGGAGGATCCCGAGAAGGCGTCGCAAAAGGGAGAATTGTTCTTGAGCTCAGTCATCCAAAAACGGCCTTTCAATGTGAGAACTTGGGGAGCCGAAGAAAATGTCGGTGGCATCGCAGTAAATTAACTAAAGCAGCGAGGCTTTAGAGGGAAAAGTAAAACCGTTAAAAGTGTTTTTGTCGGACTAAACTCAAAGCAGAAGAGAGGCGAATAGAAGATCAACGGGGTGTGAACACCAAATATAGCAGTTTTTTTGGTAAGTTTTATCCCTTCAAATTGGTCCATGTTTTTGTGCGATTCCGCGACGGGATATTAACGTGTTATAAAGTTGTAGATACATTAAGGCTACGCACGTTAATGCAAAGTTTCAGGCTAGGCACGCATTGCTTTTTAAAATGATTTATTTCATAAATATTGAAAGATTTGTTTTGAAGATTTGTTTTATCTGAGACTAGTTACTATGTTGCAAGTTTAGGACTTGGGTACTTCGATAGCAACATTGTATCGTTTCTCGCTGGGTGATGATGTCCAAAAAACTTTTTCAACAAGTTTTTTTTTTTAGTAAATCAGTGATCTGTATTCGGCCTTTTAGTAACGGTCGCTGTGGTTATTTTATACGATGTGTATGTAACTCATTAATTAGAAAACATAACTTTGTTATGGGGGTCTTTAGCTTGTTGCTGATGGAACGGGGAACCTGCGTCCATTATTTTCCCCATTTATTCGTTGCATTTCTGGCAAAAATCCTCAGGCACAATACGGATAACTGCCTAGAACACGTTTTTGGGGGTAACTTGGCCAGAAAAACATGTTTGGTGGACAACACATCCCGTTTTTGAGAGAAAATGTGTGTGTTATTTTGCAGGCCTCAGCCTATATCCCCAGTTGTAACCGGAAGACTCGCCCCCATTTGTTTCGCGGACCAGCGGTATTTGTTTTTTTTACTGAGGATAACGTTAGAAATAATTTAGGGTTTAGGCATAGTTTTACTGAGGTTTAAGTTTAGGAATAAGGTTAAGTTTTGGCACCGTTTTACTGAGATTACGTTGTGGAATAAGGTTAGGTTTTAGGCATAGTTTACGTTTAGGAATAGCCTACCAGGTGAATACCGCTGGATTTGCCCCGGGTCGACTGTGTTTTGGGGCGAGCGTTTTGGTATTCGTCCCATAGGGTAACTGAAAACAGACATAGTTATAGCGCTGCCAGATTTCCTCTCCATATCATTGGTTCCATGCCTACATTTTCTTTATTGGTCTGTTTCTGCACAAAATGGACATAGCAGACTTTATTATTCGCATGATGCAAGCTATAACACCACTAATTGTGTGCTTTTCTAAAGCCCCTGCTCCCCCTATCACCACCAAACCAAACTCCTAGTGGAAGAATAACCTAATTAGGGCCTACAATAAATTGACAGCTGCTCAGCTATTCTCTCAAGCATCAATGCCATGGAATGCATCTTGTATATAGCTGTCATCGTGGCTGCTCTGAATACGTTTGATACCACCCTCGTCTTATTCAGGAATGGTTTAATGGGAAATTGTTTGTCTTAATCCCGGTGCTGCTAATGAGCAGTGTTGCCATATTTTGTGAGAGAAATAAGCAACCAGGTCAATGAAAACGAGCCCCAAAAGAAGCGAATAGGCTACGGCCATTTGAAAATAGCCAATCTACAAGCTCACAACGCGTCGTGGTTGTGAGCTTGTAGATCTGCTATATTCAACAAAAGAAAAAAAAATCTTGACATTTTGGAACATTTTTACAACACAAATCCCTGGCACAAAATATTTTCAGATGGGCGGTCTGTGGACAAAATTAATACATATTAATATGGGGGAGCTTGTCATGAAAATGTTTGAGAACCACTGGTTTAAACATAATTTAGGAAACAAGACCAAATAAGCAACTACACTTTAGAAACAACAAACAAGCCCAAAAAACCGCAACCACCAATATTTAACCAGCAACTTTACAGAAAAAGTAAGTCGCTTATAATAAGCGGACATGGCAACACTGCTCTCCGCCAGGGTGTCAGTCACTCGGCGTCCGCGGGGGGCATTGAGGGGGGGATGCAGGAACAGCCGCAGGGGCTCAAGTTTCAAACCCCAGGTGTCGTTTTTGTTATTTGGATTACATTGAGTCTTGACTGGCTCGCCTGGTAGAAACCTCGGCAGTTCGGTGACAGACATGGCATCAGACAAGAGGCGTGATTGTTCGGGCTGAATCAATGTCAGTTAGATTAAGAGTCGAAACGAATAGGGCTGGCCTCTTCCAATTAGGCCCTGCCGCATCATGGGAATTAATTTGGCTTGCCCATACTATGATTGGCGACGGCTCCTCTCAGATAGAAAGGAGGTCTTGTTGTTTAGTTGTTGTTGATCATTGGCGGTCGGGTGGATCAAAGTTGAACTAATTGATTCCAGTCTGATTATCTGCTTGGCGTTCACAGTCATTTGACCTTATTTGGTTGCTTATGAGGACCCATTAGCCATGCGCCGATGAACGCACAGATTCAAGACTGCTGTCCCCTGCCAAAACCTTAGCAATTAACTGGAAGTAGACACGCACTCTCAGCTACATTGGTCAGACCGCTTTTAGGGGGAAATAAAGGGCAGATTAATTCTGTGGCTTTGGCCTTTGGTTAATGAAGAGATGAGTGTTCTGATCAGCTTATGGGAACTTTAGGACATTAGACCATTTATGTGTCATGGCCTAAGTCTGTGTGTGGACCCTAGATAGGCCTATACTGTACAGTATATGCTATTTTGGTGGGGACAGGCCATCTTATATTGGGTCTTTGCTTCGCTTAAAGAGTGTTGCATTGAATTGGATTGTAGCCTACCTTTTGATTTGGATCATGGATGTATAATAAGATACGTCTCCCCTATCCCTTAGCATAGGCTTTAACTTGTTTCACTGTTGAGTTGTTTTTTAAATCATTCACATGGATAACTTATCTGAAATCCACGATAACAAAACAAGGAACAAGTAATGATGCCACATTGATGGACATTTATCCATCAATTGATTGATATCTACCGTTTGACCCGGGTGTTTTGTTTATTGTTACTGTATTGTAAAGTTCAGGATGTGTTGGTGTATTGTTATTTCAGAGGGTGTGACGTTTTTGATAATTGACAAAAGCAGAAAAAGTCCTACCTGAGGGCGTGCTTTCATCTCAAAGACAGCAGGTATACTCATGCAGTCATAACAGCCTGCAGGCACAAATCTATGGGCCTGTCTGTGTGTGTATGTGTTAGGTCCTGTCCAATCAGGATGATCTCTTTATACTGGAATGCTGCCTGTCATTCTGGCCCTGAATCTCTCTCAACTTAAACTTAAACTTATGTTCAACTTAAAGTTTATTGTAAAAAGAGTGGAAGAATTTTTTTCCTGTATAATAAGTCTCCACAAATTGCAGTTACAAAATAGTCATTTTTAATAATAATCATAAGAAGAGGAAATGTCAATTAACAAAACAGCAACAATATCAAATATACATTGGACGTGTGTACTCAAAACGAAATAAAGATAAGGCAGAGAGAGTACCTCAGTCAGTCTTTTGTGCAAGAAGAGACCACATAGCAGCAGCTATCAATATGAAATGTGTGGGAATTTATGGAGTATATTCACGGCCATATACATTCACAGTACATACACAGAGTGCTAATGTCAGTGTAATAAGGGCAATGGAGTCAGTGTACTCACACAGTCATAAAGTCAGGACATCACCTGTACAGTCCTGTGTTATAACTGTATTTTAGAGACAGAATTAATGAGATGGGAACACAGTGAAAACGTGTGGGAGAGGAAGGTAGTTTATACTTTTCATATTTCAGACAGTTTTGTTTTGCTGGGATAATATGCTTTTCATAAACCAAGCCAACACACTCATCGCCAAATAAGGCTGCATGATTTCTCAGAGCTGAACATTATTGGCCTGTTGACATACGGTGCATTAGGCCTGGTGCGCTGACAGATTGTAGACTGGGGCTTGGCCTGGGCTAGGTGCCCTGGAGGGGGATTCTGTGTCCAGTCAGGCATGGATATACCAAAGCGGGACACCTGGAGCACCAGGTGGCCAGGGTCCAGTCTCCTCCCTTGGGGCTACATGCATACCTCTCCATTCTCTCTCCCCCTCCAGCCATGCTCCCTGCAGCACAGAGATGGGAGGAATGTGACATGAAACAGGGTGATGGTGAAAGTTTATTCTGACAGGGAGTTGGAGGACCTCACAATGTATGTAAATGACCACGTAGAATTGAATTATAACGGGGGGGGGGGGGGGGCAGGTTGTGTGGAGAGGACATGATTGCAGGAGGGACTAGGAAATGGTAGATGAATTAGTTGAGATGAAGAAAGATGGTGGAGAGATGTTCTTCTGAGTTGTGCTTCTACTAGCTTTCCCCAAGGCAATCTTGGTATTATTAGTATTATTGTAAGTATTATTCTAAGAATTATTGAAATAATTTGATCTTTTTGGCATCTTCGCTCATTGTGATAAAAAAAGATCTAATACAGATTATCTGAAGCGTATTAAAGCAATTGAGCTGATTTGTTCCAGTACTTAAGGCAAAACGTTAAGCCCCTGATTGGATAATAAAGTTACCTCCACCATTGCACACACGCACACAATGTGTTGTTTGTCATAGTGAGTCTGTTAGATCATTGATCAACTCCAGACACTGGTAAGTAAGCAGTGTGTGTGTGTCTGTGTGCACACAGACAAATAGCCCTGTGTGTGCTGTGTAGATATTTGGACAAAGATTAGTGGAGTGTTAGAACGAGCCAAGAGAAACCCAGACACCCTCTTGTAGATCATTCAGACACGAGCGCAAGATAGCACTCTGACTGCTGTGACCATTCACTTTCTACGTCTCCAATCTGTGTACACACGCACACACACACACACACACACACACACACACACACACACACACACACACACACACACACACACACACACACACACACACACACTCACACTCACACTCACACTCACACTCACACACTTACTTACTTTTCGGAATTGAGTTAATTTGATGTATTTTGCCTTGCATAATCGCAGAAGGAAAAAAAGCATTACAGCCTAGGACATTACCTCATCCACTCTCGTATGTCTATTTGAATAGTGGTGTGTTTGTTTGCGTCTGTGGAACTGTCCTGAAGGAGCTGGTAAAATTACCAGAAAAGTAAAGAATGTTGAAGAAAACTGAGGCTGCGTTCAAAGAGAGTAACCGATAATAAGACGAATAAGATGTTGCCCTAGAGAGAGAAACTCATCATTGAAGAATGTTCGAACTGGCAGGAGAAGACATGATTCAACAGAATAAATCATTGGGCACCAGATTAGTTCGTTAGTGGGGCCCCTGAGGTTATCACTACTGGAATTTTCCATCGACAGTACTCCTCTGTTTGCCGGCCAACAATGTGTGATGGGGAAACATGTGAGATTTTATTTTATGATTTTGCAGAGCCCCCCGGCCCCCCCCCCCCACCCCGGGGACAAACGGAATCCATGGGCTTTGACTGACAGGACAAATGGCAGCGTTTCTGCTCTGCATTGCCATGTCTCTTTCCCTCTCACGCACACATTATCGAAGTGTATGCACATGCATGCTCATACAGTACACATATGCACGCTAATCCAGCTCCTGAAACTGAGAGCTTTCTTTGAAACGAGGCTTCTCCAGCTGTTTCGGCTCTTATAGACCCCGGCAGCTTTCATTTTATAACCATGGAATACCCAGTGTGTAACTGCTTCATCTAGAACACAGTTGACATTCTACTCAGCACAATCATCCATGCTAGTTTATCCAGGAGGCTAAATGAACACTGATTTTTGCTGTGTACCCCTTCTGTGCCCCTTCTGTCATGCGTCATCTTCTTCCCACCATCACATCGCCTGATTGATTAGTTAGTTATCTCACTCCTCTAATCTTCACATAACATCATCCCTCTGTTCTGTTCTGTAACTGTTTCCCATCAACCCTTTCTCTCTTGACTATCAAGAGCTTTCTAAAGACATTCTCATGTCTGTTTTTCACATGATGGTGAAATATTTATCCATTCCATCGTTTCTCTCTCTCTCCATCTGTCTCTCTCTCGCTCTGCCTTATCTCAAAAATTTCTAATGCCTCATATCTGGTTTTCATATAACATTTCACTTTATCCATTCATGCCCCCCCCCCCCCTCTTTCCTCTCTATTCTTCATCTCCCAGAGAGAGTTGCAGGGGAGTCAGGCCAGCGAGCCTGGGTCTCAGTTCCTGCTGAATAATGGGCAGAAATTGCTCTTGATTTATAATTGGTTCCATTCACTCTGATGCATGAGCTGCCAAAGCGACTAGAGGCCCCTTTCTCTCTCCCCCACCCCTTCTCTTTCTGTCTCTCCCCCTCTACACCCTCTCCCCCTTTTTGCTGGAACACACCAGGCTTATATATGTATGGGTGAATATATCTTATGTGCGTCTACATGTTATTAGCGAGTATGAACGTCTGCGGCTGCACGCATTGTGCTCATTCTGTTATATCTCGTAGTGCGCGGATAAGCGGGGCCGCCTAGCGTTTCTGTTGACATTTGGTGCTGGAAAAACTTCCTGAGGTTTGCATATTTATGTGCTTCTGTGAGTATACTTTTACCATGTAATAGGAGCTTGTGTGATTGCTAGCTTATGTCTCAGCAAGCGTGCGTGCGTGAGCATTTGTGAGAGAAACTGGGAAAGAATGGGCATGTGTAACTTGTGTGTGTGAAAAAACACTGGGCATTAGGTATAGATTTCTTCCAGTGGTATATGGGAATGATTAGGTACACAGTAAAATCCAGAATGTCAACTTAACTCTGAAAGCGTCTCGTAGGGTCCATTTGCACACTTTCAGAGTTAAATTGACATTTGCTTTTACTGTGTGTACTGTGTGAGTATATTATGAACTGAGACTTTTGGCTGTTGGTGAAAGCTTCTCAGAAATGGTCTGCCTTCCCCTGAGAGGTTCAACACACACTACACTGTGTGTTGAACACACACACACACACACACACACACACACACACACACACACACACACACACACACACACACACACACACACACACACACACACACACACACACACACACACACACACACACACACACACACACACACACACACACACACACACACACACACACACACACACACTTTGGAATATTGGACTTAACATAGCATTTGTTGTCCATACGGTGTGAAGGAAACAATGAAAACCGCTAAGACGGTGTATGTGCGTGCTGTTTGCAAGGGGTATCTGGTTCGAGGTCCCTCAGGAGGCACCAGCCTGTTCCCATGGTCCTGGTAGGCACGTTGGCATCCCACGCCATGCAGAGGAATGTGGGCGGGTGGATTTGCCGTGGCATCATAATTAGCTCTCTCTAGTTAATTCGGCCTTGTTATCTAAATTATGCAAATGCAGCGGTGCCTAATTGATTTGAATGCTCCCAACACCCCCCCCCCCCCCTTTCTACACGCACACATACTCCCCTTCGTGCCTGATCTCTCTTGTTAATCCTTGAGACGCTCTGTAGCTCGTTAGTGTTGGGGGGAGGGTGGTGGGCATATAGCTCGTTAATACTTTGTGAAGGGCATGCATGTGAGTGGGGGGGGCACATTCTCAACCTCGTTAGAGATGCTTAGATGCTTTTGATGTGTAATTTTATGGCATGAGAATGAGTGATGTCTCAAGTGGAGGATTTAGGTCCCCCCCCCACCACCAGCACCACCACCTCCCTTCCACCTGTTGAGCACGGTCCTGTTGCCAAGATAAGATTCCACAATGTTCTGTTCCTTGTCCAAGAAAGCTCAGGCCCAAGATAGTGGAGCGATAGTTGAGAATAGATTTTTTGCATCTGGTCTTTGCCAAAGTGTTTGCATGTGTGTATGAAGTACAGTACAGCTTTTAAGTCGTTTTAAGTGGACAGTCACAGCACAGTCCCAGATGTAGTGATCACTGATGAGTGACAAAAATAACTTTTTTTTTTATTCCTATATTATATTTGACCAAAACAAATCACATTTAAATGAAAACATCTCTCTCAGACACCAAGTTTCTTCTCCAGGGTCTTAACCCTTTATGTTGTAGAAATCAGTAGACGACTACAGCAAAATGCCCACAAAACACACAGTGCCACCCAGCCCAGTGTTAGAAGAAGGAGATCTATGTAGATGATGGTGCTGCCAAAGTAATGTCTTTCAGTTGGTAAAGATAATGGGCGGCCATATTTTCTAAAGGTTGAAACTCTTAAAGGACGACTACACCCATTTTCAACCTATCTTCATATAATTGGTCCTCACTAATGCTCATGATAAAATGGTCCAATTCTTTTCCTACTTGGTCTGTGTCTCATAGGAGGGCTGTGGACACTTCAGAAACCCGCCTACCAGTGACATCATCATTAGGCAGGTTTTTTTTTCTTCTAAATTTTATTTAGATTTTTTTGAACGCAATAACAATGGCATCCATTATAGCATGCTAACTTTCCAGGAATAGAAAGACCCATCGATGATGTCACTGGTAGGCGGGTTTCTGAACTGTCCACAGCCTTCCTCTGAGACACAGACAGAGTAGACAAAAATGGTACCATATTATAATGAGCATTTAGTGAGGACCAATTATATGAAGATAGGTTGAAAATGGGTGAAGTCGTCCTTTGACTATAAAACCTGCTGCCTCTCTTGTCTTCACCGGTGGTTGTAGTGGTGCTTGTAGCGCTGTGTTGGCACGTTGTTGTGGTGTTTGTTCAGTACTCGAGCCAGTCAGTATTACACTCTTTCCTCTTCAACGCAACCCCCCTGCGCAACACATTGACAGAGTGCAGGGGGAAATATTGTCGGGGACATTCAGGGACAGTCTTTAACACGCGCTCCCTCAAACACACCCTCTCATTGACCAGGCAGCTCTCTCCTCTTGCTCGCCTGCCAGTTGACATCCTCCCTATTAATTCGGATTCCCGTTCTGCCCACTACAACCCCCCCCCCCCCCCTCAAACTTTCCACCTAGTAGCCCCCCTTCCTCCCTTCACCCATCTCACATCAATCCCGAAAGCCCTACTCCACTCTACTCTCAAACTTCGTGGTCATTGAACCCCCCCCTCGTCTTCTCTCTCCTCTTTGGCCATTGAGCAGGACCCATCAGCTCTTCCCCGGGACCCTTCAGAGTAGCGTCTCCCCTTTTCTCCGGGGGTCCGCGGGGGCCTTTGTCTGCGTGCCGGCTCACTGCTTTACAATGACTCTACACTCTATTAAGGTGCGTTCTGCCTGTTAGTGTCGCCCGGGGCAACCGGCCTCCCGCATGGCAGCTATGCGGCAGCGGCATTGTGGGCCCGCGGGCCGGGCCCGGGGGCGGTTGAACCCCGGCACTCCTCACACTTGACACCGCATGTGTTTATCTAAAGAGGGGGGGTGGGAGCTTTGTGGTGTTTGGAGAACCCCGAAGAAGGGGTGGGGGTGGGGGTTGTAAGAGGACATAAAATGGTGGGTAGAAATGGAGAGAGGCATGAGATGTGTTTGTGGGGGGGGTAATAAATATTCAACAGCTCAACTCCTCAGGAGGAGTTACTACCCTTCTCTTCCCTTCCACCCTCCTCCTCCTGCTCCTCACTGTCGTCCTCTTCTCCATGCCAGAAAGCAGATGGAATGTGAGAGCTCTGGGAGGAGGCTCCGGCGTGGTTTTATCCAATTAGCAGGGTTGTCAAAATGAATTTATCCACGGAGGCAGGGGGACAATGGGGCCGGGCAGTGGCCCCCCAGGGGAAACCAGGGGCCCCGGTTCCTCACGTAAGCACGCTCATAATAAACGTTAATCGAGTGACTCTCTCTCTCACACACAGGCATGTTGTGGACATGCATGCATTGCATACCCATGCACACCATGGGCCCATATATTGAGATACATGCCCCCCCCAACATTACTTTCTTATACCAGTGGTTCTCAATTTTTTTCATGTCAAGGACCCCCAAAATGATATGTATTTGGCTGCGGCCCCCATCTCAAAATATTTTTTCCAGGGACCCCCAGAAGCAAAGATTTGAGTGTTCGCTTTAAAAAAATATGTTTTCAAAGGCAGAGCTTGTATATCTGCTATTTTTGAATAGCCAAAGTATAAAACGTTAAAGTGGTTAAAATTATTGTGATCCTATATTAACACATTTTGCCAGGGACCCCCTGGAACCCCCCCCAGGACCCCTGTTTTGCCTTTCTTTCACTTTCACATCCAAACCCAAGTCCTCATGCATAGACGCACTATTTTAAAAAGTTCTTACAGCAGAGGCACACCCCCACACCTACTGTACATGTACCACCATTTGTCAAGTTATGCAACACTGTACCCTCTAAGTATGGGAACACGTACCATGATAACACCCATAATTCATATTATCATACTACTCCCATAAGACAACAGACTGATTCAAATGCCTTCACAGAAACTCACCACTCCTTTTCCTCAGCACTCACTGACACACAACTATGTTCTCCAGAAACCACGGAGCTACTCCCACAAAGTATCTGCTGCCGTGCAAAGTTGTGCCTCGGTGTAAAGACTGTAACACACACGCACACACGCACACACGCACACACGCACACACACACACACACACACACACACACACACACACACACACACACACACACACACACACACACACACACACACACACACACACACACACACACACACACACCACACACACCCACACACACATTCTGGTGAGTCCTAAATCAGTGGAGCCGTCTGTGTGTATGCTCTGGTTTTTATCAGTCTCGCTGTTGCGGAGGAGTCTCTCTGCCTCTCTCTGTGACTCCAGGCCTGGAATGGATGGATGGAAAAAGTTGGACATAGATGTCAGGCCAACTTTTCATCTTGAGACAGGGTATCTGCTAAGCAAACACAGGACCCAGCTGACTAATGAATCACACAGACAGGCTCAGTGAGGGGGGAGTGCTGTACAAGCCAGGTCCCTCCAATACACAATACAATAATTATCACAAGGCTTGTGTTCCTGACATATAGGACACATTCTGAGACAGGTTTTGGACATCAAAATTTATTGGTGACGTAAATGAGGACAGAATTGGTGTCCCTAATTTGATTTTTACCTCAGTTTTGTAAGGTTAGTGTTGGATCTGTTTGATTGGTTATGGATGGTTAAGATTAGGGTATGGAGAAATCAAGAATGCCATGCAGTGTCCCAAAAGTTTGCAAAACCAACGCGTG
This sequence comes from Gymnoscopelus braueri, assembly GCF_963280865.1. Classification (NCBI taxonomy): domain Eukaryota; kingdom Metazoa; phylum Chordata; class Actinopteri; order Myctophiformes; family Myctophidae; genus Gymnoscopelus; species Gymnoscopelus braueri. Next base: position 24,923,656 of record NC_137623.1, on the reverse strand, counting down.
TGTGTGTGTGTGTGTGTGTGTGTGTGTGTGTGTGTGTGTGTGTGTGTGTGTGTGTGTGTGTGTGTGTGTGTGTGTGTGTGTGTGTGTGTGTGTGTGTGTGTGTGTGTGTGTGTGTGTGTGTGTGTGTGTGTGTGTGTGCAAAATAGAAGACAGGTGCCAGAAAACACTGAGCAGGCATTAAAAATGATGTGGGATGTTGATAATGTGCATTTAATGGCCATGCCACAGTATACCTACTATGTGTGTACAGAGTCTAGTTGGCAGAGTCAACAGTGCGGTTCACAGTTAGTGGGCCTTAACAGTTGGGGACAGGTGCTTGATACAGATGTTTGTGTGTCTCCTACGGGCAGCTGTCCTGGGTCGTGTCCATTGCGCTCCTGGCCACAGCAGCCACAGGAGGCAGCTATGCTAGCTACTAGCTCCACAGTAGCACACTGTTTGTTTACTGAGCCAGCCCACTACTGATGGCGTGAGTGAATGACCGACTAAGAGAGAGAGAGAGAGAGAGAGAGTGTGTGTGTGTGTGTGTGTGTGTGTGCGTGTGCGCGCGCGCACGTGTACATGTGTGTGTGTGTGTGTGTATGTGTGTGTGAGAGAGAGCAGTTGTCTATTGCTATTTATACCATGAGAATAAGCCGTGCAGGAGTTGTTTTGGTTATTTGTAATATGTAATTAAAATGCAAAGAATAGCGCTCGGGTTTAGCTTGGCAGTAGTCATGCCTTTAGCAGCTTTTTTTCATTAGCCAACTGGCTTGCTCATTTTTAATAAATCCGCCTGGCAACCAAGGAAAATGTTTTCACTGGTGCCATTAGATGAAGTTGCACTGTAATAGTTTCCGTTCTCTTCGGTGTCCTTCTTTAGCCTCTCTTGTTGGTGTGTGTGTGTGTGTGTGTGTGTGTGTGCGTGTGCGTGTGTGTGTGTGTGTGTGTTTTTGTGTGTATTGGCCACATCTCTGTCACGAAGCCCGAAGGCTCATCAATCATTCCCTTGCAATAATAGAATCGGGCCAAATCCATGTGAGAAAGTCTTCTCTAAGTATATAGATGCAGGACAACCTATCCCCATGAGTATGTGCATGCATGACTACATGTACGTGTATGTGTGTGACGAGAAAGAGTGGGAGTGAAAAGAGAGGGAGAGGGAGGGAAAGAGAGCAAGAGAGAGAGAGAGAGAGAAAGAGGGAGAGTCAGTGTGGGAGCTATGGACCACCCTCCTCATCCTGACGGGAAGTTGTTAGTTTAACCTGACAGCAAAGAATTTGGGAAACTTGGCAGGGCAGAGCAATGAGGGAGAGAGCAAAGCTCCCCTCTCTCTACATTAACTGTTAATAGACTGACCATTACCATTAGTCTAGTTTCTCTCTCTGCATTAACTGGGAACAGACTGGTTATTACCATTAGTCTAGTTTCTCTCTCTGCATTAACTGGGAATAGACTGGTTATTACCATTAGTCTAGTTTCTCTCTCTGTGTACATTAACTGTTAATAGACTGACGGTTACCATTAGTTTAGTGTCTCTCTCTACCGTGTACATGAACTGGTTAATAGACAGACCATTATCATTAGTGTAGTTTTTCTCTCTCTCTGCATTAACTTTTAATATTACCATTCGTTTTGTTTCTCTGTCTCAAACGCTCTCGTCTCTATTGTTGGCCCCAAGTCGTCTCCATTTCCCCCGCTGGCCGCTAGTACACAAAGCACTCGACTATTGAAGTACACAGTACTACACACGTACGGTCACAGTGAAATGTTACTGCGCGCCCACTCATTGCTGTGATATACTCTTATATCCCTCACCCCTCCTCCACCTCCCTCTGATCAGTTGTTCTTTGTGCTGAGCACTGAATGCATGCTCTGTGTGTCCCCCCCCCCATTCCCCCCCCCTCTCCCCTCAGACTCTCTACCTGTATCGGTTACACCTGAGTGTGTGTGTGTGGGGGGGGGGGGGGGAGGTCAGGTTACGGCCCGCAGAATAAGGGCGCCCCTTTGATGAGCACAGTCATGATGGGTGCAGGTACGGGCAAAGAGAAAGAGAGAGAGAGGGAGGGAGGGAGGGAGGAAGAGAGGAGATGAGATGGGGTCAGAGAGGTACGATGAGGGCTGACAGAAAAGAAAGGCTGTATTTGTGTCTGGAGTCAGTGCTGCTGCTGTGGTTTGTGCACCGCCTGCCCACCTCACCTGGGCTGAGTGTCCTCAAGCGCTGCCTGTGTGTGTGTGTGTGTGTGTGTGTGTGTGTGTGTGTGTGTGTGTGTGTGTGTGTGTGTGTGTGTGTGTGTGTGTGTGTGTGTGTGTGTGTGTGTGTGTGTGTGTGTGTGTGTGTGTGTGTGTGTGTGTGTGTGTGTGTGTGTGTGTGTGTGTGTGAGGTAGATAAGCCTCTGCCATGTGCATGGTACAAGAGGGCAAGCGTTTGGATGTGTTTGGATCATCTGTGTGTTGCCAAGGAGACTGTCAGTAGTTGTGTGTGTGTGTGTGTGTGTGTGTGTGTGTGTGTGTGTGTGTGTGTGTGTGAGGAAGAGTGAGGGAGCATGCCTCTGTGTGCTATGTGCATGTGTATGTGTTTTTTCTTCTCACTTGGTGAGGCTTGACTTACACTATTTGTTATGAGTACACTAAGATTGTAAGTGACCCTGTGTAACTGGCCTGTGTGTGTTTTTGTGTTTTGCAGGGGGGTAGTGTATGGAAAATGTCTGGAACGCTAGACTGGACTCCGTGGATGAAAAAGAGAAGGGCTTCAGTGCTGTGTGCTCTGGGTGCAGTACTGCTGTGCTGCCTACAGGGTGGTACCTGTCTCTCTGGTGAGTACTTGATCTCTAGACAATTACTTTTAACTCCATTCAGTGATAGGCTTACACCTGGCTGGCCGTCAGTGTTAGCTTGGATCCAGGTCCATTTCTACACTCTCAAGGGTTAAATTGACACTCTGGACTTTGCAGTGCATCTGCATGTCCTACAGCAGTGGTTCTCAAAGTGGGGTCCGGGGACCCCCAGGGGTCCTTGAAGGGGTACCAGGGGGTCCCCAGCAAAACGTGTTAGCGTGGCTATTTAAAAATAGCAGATATATAAAAGCCCACTGGTATCTGCTATTTTTTGTACATTTTAGAAGCATCTTGAATGTGTTTGGAACATTTTGAATAATTTAGATGTATTTTTTAACACACATCTTCTCTTCTGGGGTTCCCTGGCACAAAACACTTTCAGATGGGGGCGCGGCCAAATTCAAATACATTTGGTGGTCCTTGACATGAAAGAGTTTGAGAACCACTGCCCTAGAGCATTTGTCTGTTTTACTTGTTTATCTCTGATTTCTGCTGCCTATTTCTCCTCTCACCTTCTGTGTCTCTGACTTTTCTTTCTCTACTTGTGGCTGCTGTCTGCCAACGAGTGCTGCTTGCCTGACGTGTTTTAACATGTAAACAAATATGTAGCTGATCGGCTCTTGTTGCCTCAAATTCATGTTTTGATCAGAATCGTCCGTGACTCTTCATTGAGAGCACAGTACAAGGAAAAGCAAACAGATTCATATTCAGCCGACTGTATGCGTTCATTGTTTCGGCTGTGCTGACCGCGTATCCCATAACTCCTTCCTCTCTGTCAGACGAGGTGCCGGTGTTCGTCGAGGAGCCCCTGTCGGTGGTCCAGAAGCTCGGAGGCAGTGTGACCCTGCGTTGCAGCGCCAGCCCCGCCGCCGCCGCCAACATCAGCTGGCGCCTCAATGGCCAGGAGCTCGCCGACGGCGACCTGGGCACGCGGCTGGGGGCCGGCGTGCTTGTCATCCCCGCTCTCACCAACCTGACCCTGGGCAGATACCAGTGTGTGGCCAGCACCGGCGCAGGAGCCCTGGCCAGTGTGCCTGCTAACGTCACCGCTGCCAGTGAGTACCCACACTCCACACTAAGATAAACAAAACAAAACAAATGAAACGCACTCAAAGGAGATTGAACACTCAAAGGATTCCTTTGAATATTCACCAGAGAGTGCCTCAGAGTTGAATTTTCCTTGGATTGGGAACAAAAGCGCAATTAGACTTCGTCACAATGCTCCATGGTCAGACGACTGTTTACTACTCAAGAAGTAAACCATGTACTTTCCCCACTGCTAGTGACTAGTCTTATTCTGCTGACTATATAAAAAAAAGGCACAGCTACCGTTTAGATGCTTATTGGTTGAAATCCAGCATAATGGGCTCTCGGCATACTGTGGATCAGTGATGATGGCAGTATTCATTAGGTGGATCTGCGGTTGTTGGTTTGGAACCGCTTTTGTGCAGCGTCGACATTAAACCGCACAAAAAGCCCCTCGGTATGTCTTGACCTAATGGCAGCTAAAGGAAATGATTCTAGATGCAGACATTTTAGGGCAGCGCTGGAGTGAGTGTGTAGTACATTTGATACGTATCAGGGGACTCCAGGCAGGCTGAGGCAGTGTAACCTGAGCCTGAGCTGTGGAGGGGACCCTAGGGCTGGGGCCACTCAGAGTGGGGCTAGGGGCCAGAATGTGGGCTTGCACCCCCTCCCCTCCTCCTCCCACTGTCCCTCTGCTCCTCTGTTCCCCACAACACCACATTCCTCTCTACAGGGTTCGACAGCAGGGCTCGGCAGGAATTATAGTCCCCCATAATTGGGGAGGGGACTGCTCTGTGAGAGGGGGGGGATAGGTTGTGTGTGTGTGTGTGTGTGTGTGTGTGTGTGCGTGTGCGTGTGCGAGGTAAAGGTAAAAAGGATGAGCATACATAAGAGTGAATATCCCACTTATGCCTATGACTATGCTGTTCACCAAAAATAGCAGATTTTTCGGCGAGCAGCACAGTCTTATACTAAAGTATACAGGCAAGCACATGTTGAATATAGACAGAGGCCGCAAACAACTTCAGTCATTTGACCAACTGTGTTGTTTAGTGTGCATGTATAAGTTTGCCTTGGCTTGAGAAGCAGGAGGTGCTTTAGGCCAGTTGAGACAGGATCCTTACACACGATGAGACGTGATGTCACATTCTCTGTCTCCTTGAAGTCCTCCGTAAACCTCACAACACACGCACATTTCTCTCCCTTAACACATTTTTCGCTCTTCACCCTGTCATTCTCTCTTCCCTCCCCACCTCTCATCTTTTCACTTTCTCTGTTTTCGCTTTCTTTTCTCCTTATTCGCTCCCTTTTTTTTTCATTCTTCCTCTCGCTGCTGGCGACGTCAAGCTGTCACCTGTCAAGCCCTAGGTGTTTATGAGAGCGAGTGCAGAGAGGGGAGTGTCGCGGACAAACATCATATTGCGCGCACAAGGCATTGCATGTCACAGATGAGGTCTGATAAGTCTTATGAATCGGACTGAGGTAACCACATACGGAGCCAGACTATTTGTCCCCCTCTAATTTAATAATGACATTCTATCTCGCCTACCCCCAAACCACTAAAGCGGTCCCCCTCTGCAGGGAGTGTGTGAATGTGACTCTATTTTTATTTGCGTATAGTTTCCCTCTTAGTTATATACGCATATGTTTCCTCTGAGGCCCTGTGTGTGTACGTGTATGTATGTATGCATGATAGTTTGGTTCCAAGCCCTCCCTTCTATTTGACTCTAAAGAATCTAGTCTGGACTCTCTCTCCCCCACAGGGATCCTAACTGTTTAGGCATTATTTAAAACTCCCTGTTTGAATTCCTTTGTAGACAGCCAAGGTCCCTTTGCACCGCCCGTACACGGACAAACTCACACAAAGAGAGAGAATCGACACAATATGGATGCACAACGTGCTATACTGGACTTGACAACACAACATACACACATGCACACACACGCACGCACGGACACACACACACACACGCACACGCACCCCCCCCCCCCCCCCCCACCACATAAAGATGATGGATGCACTGTCTTTTTAGAAATATTTAAAGTCGGCCTTGCCAAGCAGTCCTGGGGTGGGAGGTCTGCTTCACTTTATAAATACCATCAATCCTCTTCTCGCATGGGGCCAGTAGAAGGATGCACGTACACGTACACACACACACACACACACAAAACGTTAAACGTGCAAGCTCACACATGTATGCGCACACACCTGAGAGGCACCCATGCGGGGCTTGTTCTTGTGAAGAATGCGGGGTGGGAGGACGCGGGGAGGTGCGGGTGGGTTTGATGCGGGGTGGGAGGATGCAAGGTGGTGGTGGGGGGTAGTTAAAAGGTGTAACTAGAGGAATTTGGTAGAAGCAGTGTGTGCGTGTGTGTGTGTGTGTGTGTGTGTGTGTGTGTGTGTGTGTGTGTGTGTGTGTGTGTGTGTGTGTGTGTGTGTGTGTGTGTGTGAAAGGGTGGCTGTAAAAACAAGAACTGATTGATTTAGCAAATGGAGCGTCACAGGCTCCACCCCCCCAACATACACACACAGAAACACGCACGCACACACACACACACACACACACACACACACACACACACACACACACACACACACACACACACACACTCTGTGTGACATGTCCTGGGATTCTCATCTTTTGGACTAGAGGTTGGAACGGAGTCGAAGCTATAATGTGTGTATGTCTGTAACTCTGTATGTATGTATGTGGGTAGTCCCATTAAAAGTCCCCCAGACAGTCGGAACAGGGGGACAGATCCAGCATGCATGGTGTATAGATCAGATATGGGGGAAACATCCTCCACCTCCAGTCGACCGCAGCAAAGGTGTTTATTCAGCGCGTTTGAGTCGAATCACAACGGTCTCCCTATCAGTTAAGATGCCGTGGCCTTAACTAAACTTTGCTCGTTGAGCTAGAACTGTGTACAAAGTCTCGTCAGCTGTCTTTATGTCTATACCAGCCCTACTGGGTCTCTCTCTCTCTCTCTCTCTCGGCCTGTTTGCCAGAGAGAGTCGACGGTCCAAGAAAAACAATCCCGCCACTAGCACCTCTGGAAAGAGTGGAGCGCGGCCATGTTTGTCAGGAATAAATCAACAAAGGCTGGTCGACATTTAATTAGGTTCTAGGGGAAATTTTATTTACCTTCCATTTCACATTTGGACTCCTTCACGACGGGTATGATCATTTGTTACAAAGTTTTCACACACCCATTCGTTCTCACTCCCCTCCCCCCCGTTCCCCTCACTAATTTACACTCCATCACTGCCTCTCTTGTATTACTTTTTTTGTGGTTTTCGTTTTCAAAATGGCGGCGTTTTTTTGCCACTCGTAGGTTGTGTTTTTGTTTTGTTTCTCCGAGTAGCTGCGCTCGTTTCCTCGCAAAATCCAAACCGGTTATCTTTCCCTGAAACTCTAGAGGGTGGACACCTCTCACCTTCGACCCCGTGTACAGGCCTCCAGGCCCCCATATGGGGGCTTAGGGGTCGGGGGTCAGATGAGTGTCTGTGCCTACGCAGACTGTGTGTCTGTGGGATAGAGTCACAGCACACATGGCCCCCAGTAATCCCACTCCCCCGTCCTGTTCCCATAGAACCTGAACCCAGCCAGCCAGCCAGGGCCAGGCCTCTTCCCCCATTATAGTATTTATAGACACAATTAATAAAATCCAAATGTATCACTGCCAGGATAAGCTATAGCAATGCTACAAAACTGCTGAAATGTATTATTGTACAGAAGAACTGTAATAATTGTAATTTTCCACTTCTAAGGCTCTATACGGACCATGTACAGTATATTGTCTTGTATGTAATTCACACTGCATTAGGATGACAGATAAATAAATGATAGATATTATCTATTAGATAATCACAGGTAGATAATGTGTCGGTATGGACTGTGGGTTGACGTTAGTCTTCCTTGTGTGTGTGCGTTGCAGAGATGCGTGACTTTGAGCCTGATGACTATCAGGAGATTGAAGTGGACGAAGGGAACACGGCCGTCATTGAGTGTCACCTCCCGGAGAGCCAGCCCAAGGCCCATGTCCGCTACAACGTCAAACAGGAATGGCTGGAAACCTCCAAAGGTACGGCGCTGAACTACGTCTCCCTGCTCTCTGGTGGCTGTTCGCTAGCTGTTTCCCTCCTCACTATCTCTCTTCGTGACATACTGGAATGCTACAGTATACAGCTACAGCACTATCAGGGCCATCATAAAACCAACGATAATAAGGGAGTTATCTGCAGAAGGTTGAAACATGGGAATACTCTTGTTTATTTTTCAACCATTTATTTCTAAGTTGTCTGGCGGAGAGAAAGATAAAAAAAAATAAGAGCTGGTATGCTGATGATGCCCGGGAGCTGTAGGTACTGATATCTGTAGATTATCTGGAAGCAAATGAGTACCATACTGAGAAGCATTCCTTGCCTCTTCCTGGTCAAACTCTACGGTGCCACCGTGTGGCAGATGCTGACAGAGCAAGTTGTGTATTTGACAAGCCGCACTGTAATGGCACATCTCACTCATGTTACACCCTCCGCCTCTCCTACAATACGGGTATTCTCTACTCATTCGACCCATTGTTTATCTGTTGTGTTTGAATAACAACACTGATCTGCTTCCCCTTTTGAGATGATTGAAAATGGAAACAACTTGACTGTATCGTTGTAATCGAGAATAAACCGTCACACTGGCCTGGCCGTGGCTTATGTGTGGATTAGTTGTGTGTACTGTTTTTGTTTTAAAAGGCTAATTATGTGTTTTCGCTCGTAGGGAACTACCTCATCATGCCATCAGGGAACCTGCAGATCGCCAACGCCACGCAGGAGGACGAGGGGCCCTACAAGTGTGCTGCCTACAACCCTGTCACTCACGAGGTCAAGACCTCTACCTCGGCTGACCGACTGCGCATTCGCCGTGAGTCATCCACACACAATTCACCATTGCCTACTTTTCACCTGTGCACATTGTAATGCATTATCATGTATAAAATGTACTATATACATTTTTATTTGACATAGTGTTGTTGAACATGCAACTAAACAGTCCATAAATAATCATATCGGGTAAAACTTGGACTGGCGGAATCCAAGGTGTGACTTGCTCGTAAAGCCTAATATCACCACGATGCTCTTCAAAAATAACATCACTATGGGGTTTTCATCATAATAAGAATTCATTTATAAAAAGCGCAAATAAATTATCTACAAGCTCACTTTTTTTGTTGTTGCTATTTTTAAAATAATTTGAAAGTATGAGTTCTGCGTTCCCGGAACTTAAGAGTTGGAACCACCACCTGAGCAGGGCCCAAAATAGGCCCTGAGAACCATATCTGAACCTGAGCCGTAGTGTATGGAAACAGATCCAGAACCTGTGAAATACGTTTCATGGCACGGCACAGTTCACTTAGTTCTTGTAGTCGAAAAGAGCCTTAATCCATTGAGACCTGAGGCCGATTCTACAAATGACTTCTATATCAGTGGTTCTCATACTTTCAAGCACGTCACTTTGTGCCGAACTTGTATATCTGCTAGTTTTGAATAGACAAAAATCTAAATTGACACAGATGCTTTCCCGGTTTTAATGTGTAAGTTCACTTGCCCTGGCCAGGTTCCACGTCGGAGGCTGCTCGGATCATTTACCCTCCAACACCTCGCTCCATCATGGTGACCAAGGGCCAGCGTCTGGTGCTGGAGTGTGTGGCCAGCGGCTTCCCCACCCCGCATGTCACCTGGGCCAAGGACGGACAGGACCTACGCTCTCATAACAACACGCGCTTCCTGCTCAGCAACCTGTTGATCGACGCGGCAGGCGAGGGCGACTCGGGGACCTACGTGTGCCGCGCCGACAACGGCATCGGCTCGGACGCCTCTGCCACCGTTCTCTATGACGTGCAGGTGTTTGGTAAGTAAAAGGCCAAGGGCCCGTACGTTTTTGTATAAATACATGTGCAGGTATGTGTCGAGAGTTGGGAGTAAGTACTTTAAGTCCTCCTTCTGGTTTTAATATTCTCTCCGTCAAATGATTTGTTTTGACTGTTTGATAATATTCTGAAGAAAGGATTCATTTAACACAGCTTTCACTATGCAGTTGGGTTAATTTTGCTTAAGCAAAGCCATGTTCACTTGGACGCCTCCGGCTGCAGGATTTTACATGAGTGGAGTTTTATTTGCGTCATGGATTTGATGATTAGCCAGACTCCTGGCTCCTTGGCGGGCATAGAACACAGGGTTGTGTGTGTGTGTGTGTGTGTATGCGCGTGCTCACACCCGTGCATGTGAGCATTATAGGACTGGGTGGCGTTGTGTAAGAATGAGTGCATGGAGACAGCACGCTAGTGTGCAGCAGCAGGACTTGATTGAGTACGTCTAGGTTATGGATGACTGTTTTTACAGTGATTTTGTGTGTGAGCGTGTGTGTGTGTGTGTGTGTGTGTGTGTGTGTGTGTGTGTGTGTGTGTGTGTGTGTGTGTTCTGGGCTTGTCTCTCAGCAGCTGGCCTTAATTAAAGCCAGAGTACTTTTGCAGCTCTAATGAGCGCTGCCTCCCCCTGATTCACAAGCAGCCAACCATCAACTAGCTGGCCTGGCTTACCACACCCCTGTCATACTACCTTTACACACACACACACGCACACGCACACGCAGACACACACACACACACACACACACACACACACACACACACACACACACACACACACACACACACACACACACACACACACACACACAAAGGCAGGCATTCACACTCGAGTGCAAATATGCCCAGACACATACACAATGTTGGTACAAAAGAAACAAAGCATCCATGCACACTAGTCTGTGTCTCTAATCCACCCTCTCTCCTCTGTCTCTCTCTCAGAACCTCCTCAGGTGACGGTGGAGCTGCAGCAGCAGGACGTGTCGTGGGGGGAGACGGTGCGCTTCAGCTGCCAGGCCCGGGGGAAGCCGGCTCCGTCCGTGGTGTGGCTCCACAACGCCCGGCCCCTGGCCCCGTCGCCACGCCACCGCCTGTCGGCCCGCGTGCTCCGCGTGTTCAACGTGGGCCCCCAGGACGACGGGCTGTACCAGTGCATGGCCGAGAACGGGGTGGGCAGCTCGCAGGCGGCAGCCCGCCTCGTCACTCTTCCAAGCGGTGCGTAACCCAAGCAGACGGTTTTTTTTATTGATTGAATACTTTATTAACAGTTTGCAAAGACAAGCACAGGGAAGTACAGTTCAATACAAGGTCTGTTAAGAGTATGTTAAAGCCAAGAAAGCACTATGGCTTATTTCCATTGGGGTCCTTTGTACTCATCAAAATTCATCAAAAACATGTGTTGTAATTAATCGCAAACCTCCCCCTAGAGGCCTTTTGATGCTGACTGTTGACGTTCATGGTGTTTTTTTAACATGTTTTTATTTCTTATTTTAGCAGGGAATCCATCACGTGGGAAGTTGCCTTCAATACTGCGGCCCCTCAGTCCAGACAAGGTGCTCAGAGAGCAGCCCCCGGTGAGGCCCGGGCCCTCTGGTACCCTTCTGCCCCTAGATTGCTCGGAACTCCCGGGGCAAATCTCCCCAGCAGATGCCCCCATCATCCTGAGCCAGCCACGCACAGGCAAGGCTGACTTCTATGAGCTCACCTGGAGGCCCCGTCATGACGGAGGGGCCCCCGTGCTGGAGTACATGGTCAAGTACAGAAAGGTACTGCAACAAAGCTCACTGCAAGACAGGTTCACCCACAAATCAGTGCATTATATTTAGAACCATAGTTTAGAGACAAGAGTCAGAACGATATGTATATTATTTGACTTAGTACATTAGTATTAGCAGTTATGTAGCTAATATGTCCACTTTTTAACCAACTTTCAATCTAGTGTCCCTATTTTTTCATGTCATTACATGAAAACATAAAAACTTCTCAAATAGCACATGTACAAGCTGAGCTTGTAGATTAAAGCTTGAAACTTTTTGAATAGTGCTTAACACATTGAATGCCAAAAACGGTCCGGACCGTTTTTGAGGGTCCAAACGAGAAGTGCCGAAAACGGTCCGGACCGTTTTTGACCCAATTCTATTTTTATACATGTGGGCCACGTGGGGCGCTAAAACGAAACTTTGACATCACCCAAGCAGTTTCTGAGAAGAAGAGGCTGGATCTGGCTCCATGTCAAAAATCCTTCCGGTCGGCGTTTTCAATGTTATCTCCTTGATTAAAAGCTTAATATCTCCATTTCTTTTTAATGTGGTGGAAACGAGCCGTTTTCGATCGGCGATCACGCTGCAATGGAGGGTCGCGTTGGAAATATTATTGTTCCAGGCGTTAGTCGGGACCCTCCGCCGTCTCGCACGCACGCTTTGTTTACATGCATTTCCGCGTCGGGGCTTCTCACAGCACGAAATGTATAACGCAAGTGAATGGAAGAAATGCTGGCACTCAACGTATAATATTTTAATAAACCTCTGGCACCCAATGTGTTAACTCTCTCAGTGCCAATGAAAATATTCTTTTATTGCGAACCATGCCAACTTTTTTCTTTTTCTTTTTCAAAGTAAAAAAAAAGTGCTTAGGAAGCGAGATACAGCCTTTTTCAGTTATAGGTTAAACAAAGAGTGGATGGAGCTGCAAATCTTCAGATAATTATATCTTGGGTTCTGAACACTTTTTTCAAAATTAAAAAAAAAAAATTTTACTCGGGATTTCTCGTTCTGGCACTGAGGGTATAACCCTAAAACTCGGGATAACTCGGGGTCTGGCACTGAGAGAGTTAAGTGGTTAAATAAAGTTATTTGTTTATATTTCTTTGCTTTTTGAAGTGATTAAAACATTTTGCACTTTTTGTTAAAACGTCAGTAAAAATAAATTGCACTTTTTGTCGAAACATCAGTAAAAAAAAAATTACTTTTTGTCGAAATATCAGTCAAAACATGGTAATTGGGGGTCTAGGACTCTCCGGGATTGGCATTGCACTCAAAGATCTGCTTATCAGTTGGGCTCTATTAGAGACAGCGCCATCAATAACATACTGCAGTTAGCCCCTCTCTGTTATTTCCATTCTAAGCCCTCTTTCTTTTGCTCTTCCAGCTGGGAGACCCCCTGGCCGAGTGGACGTCCAGCAGTATTTTAGGCTCTCTCCACAAGCTGACTCTGGCCAAGCTGCAGCCAGACAGCCTGTATGAGGTGGAGATGGCTGCCAGGAACTGTGCTGGACTGGGCCAGCCTGCCATGATGACCTTCAGAACCGGCAAAGGTAAGGCACCCTTCTGATGCACCTGCCACACGACATAAATAGACGAAATAGACACAGGCTCTCCAGGCACATGCAGCATACTGCTAGCTCACTGGCAATGCTTCCAGTCTCTCCACATGCATGGTAGCAATACAGTTATTAGTTATAATTACAATTATTTAACCACAGCCTAATAAAATACAAGATGCACTTTTAAATTTGGCTTAACGACATTCAAAAAAATGTGTGGTTTATGTGGGAGGAAGACAACACCTGAATTCAATTATCCTGATTGTTTTACCTGGGTTTTCCTCACAGGTCGCAGGGGTCCAGGAGGGCACGATCCCCCAAAAACTCCTGCTATTCCATCGCCCAGCCTCTCACGTAAGTCATCTGCTCACTCAAGGCCTGTACTGTCTCCTCTGATTAACAGCTCCGTTACATCCTCTGTTTCTACTGTGCTAACTTCACCTCGACTATATGCCCTTCATAGCTATCAACTGCTAACCCTTCTCCTAACTAACATACGCATTTCTCAATCTCTCTTTTCATTTCCCTCACTGAAGGATGAGATTACAGTAAGTGATTGTAGATGTATTCTGCTTCTTTAGCATTGTCATTTTTTCCACTGTCAACAATGGTGATTCTTATTTTTATTTTTATTGCCATTTTTGTGTATATCTGACGTGACTTCTCTTTACTCCGCAGCCCCCGAGGCCCCCGACAAGCCCACGATCTCCACGGCGACGGAGACGTCTGCGTATGTGACCTGGATCCCACGCGGCAACCGCGGGTTTCCCATCCAGTCCTTTCGGGTAGAATATAAGAAGGTGAAGAAGGCGGGGGAGGACTGGGTGACCGCTGTGGCCAACATCCCCCCATCGCGTCTCTCCGTGGAGATCACAGGCCTTGAAAAAGGTGGGTGTCCACCCTGCCTGGTTACTGGTGTTTTCAGGCTCACGTTAGCCACTTTAAACCTGGTGTCCCTATTTTGGGCATGTCATTATAGGCAAATACTTTCACAAATTACAGTTGATTTTTGTCCAAAATATCAGATCCATAAACTAAGCTCACAACGCTGCAATGCATTATGAGCTTGTAGATCAGCTATATTCCCTACACTGTTGCATGACAAAGTATAAAATAGGGCCAGAGTGGTTATGCTATTCACCGTATTTATTCAAAAGACTGCACTGCATCACTGCCATTATCATCAGCCACATCACAAGCTTGTGTTTGTCCATGTGCGTGTGTCTTTGTGTGCACGTAGGATGTTGTACCATATAATTACAATGATGATGTTGTCCTACATAATTACATTCCCAGGACCCCGAGGCTCATCCACATAATGAGTGTTGTTATAGTCATTTGAGTAATTGCCGCCATCAATCAGAACCATAACCAGATTGCAATCAGCATTTCACTTAATTTCTTTAAAGAAAAACGTAAAGCAAACCGATGTCATTATTTGCCAACACAACTTAACACAACAACGAAAGCCGTTTTGTGTGCAGCTGTGGCACCTAGAAAAATTATGTACAATAGAGATTAATGAGTTCTATTTATCTTCCCTGTAGGTACATCTTATAAGTTCCGCGTTGTTGCGGTGAATGTTATCGGCTCCAGTCCACCCAGCGCCCCATCTAAGGCCTACACAGTGGTGGGTGGGAGGACCAACGAACGCCCTATAGATGGACCGTACATCACGTACAACGAAGCCATCAACGAGACCACCATCATCCTCAAATGGACGGTGAGTAGCCGAGAGAATATGGTAAAGTCTGTATGTGCAAATGAATGCAGATGATGGATGAAAATGAACCCATTCAAGAGAGTTTAAGTATGCGCTCACTAAAACGAAAATGCTGATAAATGTGACTAATTTGTAAAATGTTTTTTTCCTCCCACCAGTACACTCCACACAACAACACTCCCATCTACGGCTTCTACATCTACTACCGGCCCACGGACAGCGACAATGACAGCGACTATAAGAAGGACGTGGTGGAGGGAGACCGCTACTGGCACTCCATCACCGACCTGCAGCCTGAGACGGCCTATGACATCAAGATGCAGTGCTTCAACGAGGGAGGAGAGAGCGAGTTCGGCAACGTGGTGATCCTAGAGACCAAAGGTAAGGCCATTCTTTGTGAATGTGATCATGACTTTTAACTGGAGCTCGTACATCACTGGATTTGTTAGGTTATTGACACACTAGTGCTGGCCTTAATGGCATTTTTTAGGCTTCAAACTTTCGGTGGTATTTGCGAACGAACCTTTAAAGTAAGTAAACAAACTCTCTGAGAAGTCCATGTTCCTTGATTATGGAAATATAACTGTATGGAAAGATTTCCATCGTCATAATCATTACTTGTTAATCTTCACCGCTTCTCTTTCTTTTAATGTATCCTGCCCTGTCATTAGCAACTCTTTGCTAGTGATGCTAAGCTACCAACCATCATCACTTGCGGTCTGTGCTAAATCTCCCTAATTAGTATGAAGTTCAGATTAATCCATGTTCAGTTATACCGCCTCTGAACACTTCAGACTCATATCTCCTAACCACCCCAGGATATACTGTAATGTCCTGAACATGAAACTTAATCCAGTGTCACCAGGTTTCCCTCAGTACATGTGTAGAGCCTAGTTTCTATTTACTGCTCAGATCCGGGCTTGAGCCCGCCCACTGTATCTGGTAATTTGCAAACACACATACGTAGGCTACATGCACGCACACAGACCGTTTCCGTTTCTCTCTAAACCAGATCACTTTAGAAAAGTGCAGAGTAGCCTCGCGACAAAATAAGTCACCCAACATCTGTTCTCTAGGAAGATTAACCCCAAACACCCCAAAGATTAGGGGGAGACTTTTATCTGTTCAACAACCCTGCTGTGGACACATGCACATTTATTCTGGAACTATCGGAAGATAATGTTTGGATGGTGTTGAATAAGATACTATATGACTATTATACATATTCTAAGAGTGCAAGAGACTATTCAATGAAAACTGGGGGAAACTGATGGAATACAGAACCCAACAAGATGACATTACCAACCATATCGGATATATAAAATGTATGAAATTAATACTTGTATATGATATGTAACCGCAACACTGAAACTGTAAAAAGAAAGAATGCAATAGAAATGTTAGCGGACAAAAGAAAAACAAATGCCCATGGTATAGTCGATGGTAAGGTTAGTTCATTTGACTTTTCTTTCGTCTTTTACAACATACTGTATGACATTATTTGATGACATAGTAGGCTACAGTATGGCTTTTTTTGTTACAACGTATAGCATGACGTAATGGTGCACATATTTCTTAACTATCATGTCGACTAACCCCCTGTTTCATCCTCAGCTCGTCCTAACCAACATCGGCCTCCTACGTCCGAGTCTCCATCTCACGGGCCAGAGCACGCCGGTGGCCCGGTGCCCCGGCCCAGTGACCTGCCCTACCTCATCGTGGGCGTCGTGCTGGGTGCCTTCGTCTTCATCATCGTAGCCTTCATCCCCTTCTGTCTGTGGAGGGCTTGGGCCAAGCAGAGTGAGTTGAGAACGATGCTACGTTGGCAAGACTTATATTACACAGTCTATGCTTTCCCTGTCCTAATGGATTAATACTGTGACAATGTGTGACTGTGTCACATAATGTTTAAATGTCATTGTGTCCATCTTCTATTGTTTTCAGAACAAACGACTGACCTGTGTTTCCCGGCTGTGGCTGCCCCCGTGTCCTCCTGCCAGTACACCATGGTTCCCCTTCAGGGGCTGGCACTGGTCGGCCACTGCCCGTTAGACCCTCACATGGCCCAGCCACACGCCGTATATCCTCCTAATGGGGAATACACTCCCAACGGGAAACCCCACTATCCCATGCACTGTCATCCAGGACTGCACCAGGTATACCATACTTCATTAGAGGTCAAGGAAAGTTAAAGTAATCATATATACAGTCGATTGTCATTCCTTACCACACTACTTCAAATCAATCCCATGACTGCATTCTCTTTTTATTTGATGGGCATTTCTTATGTAGCTTTTAACTAGACACTTACCAGTATTTGTTTTTTTCTGCAGGAGGAAGTGGATTGTGATATGGAATGTGACACATTGTTGCCACAGACAAATGGACACCTGCCCATCTACCGCTACTCTCCCAGGTACATCTAAATGGGAATTGTCTGTCTAGTGTAACCGTTGTAAGATTGTACATTATGGTGCAGTTATGTTAGGATACAATAAATGTTTAAAAAAAGTCCACTGCAAGTCTGTTGACATTCAAGTGGTATTTACATCATACTGGTGATACATCAGACACATATTCACAATATACCATCCTACAATATCGATACAATATAATATAAAAAACCATTCCAATATACATATATCTACAAAAATACTATTTTCACTATCTCCCATAGTGGCCTTGAGCATCATGGACAGGATTGCTGCTTTCCTGATGACTCCACTCTTCAACTCCTGGACCCCTGCGGTCAGCCCGTCAGCTCACAGGACCTGGGGGGTGATCCTAACTTTTACGACGGGGACACAATAGAGGAGGATGGCTTTGAAGGTACGAGTCCACTTAGAGGCGTTCTAATTCAGTGGTTCTCAACCTGTGGGTTGAGAACCACCCAGATGACAGTGAAGTCACAATTTAAGGACTTTTAATACCTTTTTAATACCTCAAAAAAGTATATACCATCAAAAGTAATCAACAAACTATACTATAAAAACTGGTCAAACACTGGCCAAATTGTCAAATAATTTTAAAAAGAGGCAAACATTGAGCAAATAGTCAATCTACAAGCTTCGGCTCAAGCTACAAGAGCTTTGGCTATTTTCACAATATGTACTGTACTGTATCTGTGGAACCGAGTCAAACTAAATCTAATGCCTCAACTCCTACAATTCCAAGTGCTGTTCTAATTGGTCAGTGAATAAAATAGTCCATTTCATTGACACATCTGTAGTATGACTAGTCTCACAATTTATGATGATGTTAATATCATGTAGAATGTAGTGAGCCCAACATCTAGTGTTTTTCAACGCCAGTACTTACATAAATAACACTAAAGCTGCACTGGAGAGTTTTCACTCTTGGCAGCGTGGCAGCGAGAGGTTTTTTGCTACTGGTCATGATGCCAGACCACTGAAGCTCATTGTGGTAAATGTACAGCATATGAATCTGGGGGACGTTGGGATAGGCTGATGTTATGAAAAGTATTCAAACGTTGATGGGTTGAAAATGTCTCAGGTTAAGCACCCCAGCATCCCTATTCTGGGGGTGAACATTCACCAAAAATAGCAGATCCACAAGCACAAGTAGTAATGTAGATCAGCGTTTTTTGGCAAAGAGGTTTGGTCTGTGGGAAAAAGAGCACACCAAGTATGGAGGCAGCTCATGTCCAGTTTACTAAGTATAGAGGGTTTAAAATGTGTACCAGTTAGTACACTAACTGCCCAAAGAGTAATTTCCTGACTTTAAAGACACAGGACAATATTGTCTGATATTGCTACTATACACAATTTGCAAAGTGTGACCAAATCATCACAAACCAAGGGTGAATGAGGGAACACAAGACATGGACGGTCATTCGGTCAATGAACAGCAGCTTTATTGGCCACGTAGCAAATGGAGACTTCTTGGCTCCCAGCTGAGTGTAAACTGGAAATCGTAAATTCGGTCACCGAGTGACAATAACACAAAATTAGACTGTCCACTGTCGAAAACAAATGACAGGCCCGGTGCCAGCTTTCTCACCCAAGAGTGTGTGTGGTCTCAAGCCAGGACCCAGCCTCACTGCAACAGAGAACACAACAGGATTAGGTCTATTAACCCATTCAATCCGGGGACGTATCTCTCTGAAAAACTATTGTTGCTATCAGTGGTGTTCAAACTTTTTCTTGTCAAGGACCCCCAAAATGATATGTTTTTGGCCGCCGATTCCCATCAAAATATGTTGTTATTTGTATACTAAAGTGAGTTGTGCAGTATTGCTTTCAAGTAGTAGAGGATACGTTGTCAAATAAAGTGCAGGATTGATTATGAATGGTCGCAAGTTTGGTTATCAAGTAACTTTTTTTTTTTATTGTGCTTGAAGGATGGAAAAGTAGGTCAATCTCTTATGGCCAATGGAAGGTTATTCCATGTCGAACAACGCAGGAAGTTGCTGACTTGTCCTCATCTCCTCCCGTTTGTCCATGTAGAGCCAGCTCCCTGTCCGATGTCACCTGTGGAGGATGACGGGAACTTCACTGCGTCAGCGACAATACCACAACCCCAACATGCAGGAATACAGGACATCAGCATCCTCCCAAGTGAGGCGTCCCCCGAGGACAATGGGACAGTGGACTCAACAGATGCTTGAGATGCTTGAGTCGGACAAAAGCAAAAAGAGAAAAGTATTTATTTTTGTATCACAGATATTTATATATTTATGCTTTTGTACATAAAAAAAGTGTTTGTTATACTGTATATAAGGTTATTTTCATATTGAAAAAAAAGACTATTAGCACATACTCCCCACTACATTATGGACAAAGGGAGTATGATGGTGTGATGCTGTACTCATGCTGTAATCTCAAGTCATGTCTGCATTTCTTGGGGAGGGAAATGTGTCTGATATTCCTTATGTGAAGATCAGTCAGGGGAACTTGAATCTGGAAGGGACTTCCTCTCGTGTCAATACAGCTAATGTGTCTCATGAGCGTACATCAGCAGCAGCCCTTCAGATATAGACTCTCGTCACTCCTCAAATCATTCCTTGCAGACCTCCATCCTCCCTCTTCACGTATAAACGTCAGTGCTTTTATGCTTCAGTGGAAAAACCTTGTGCGTCATGCTGCTAGACAAAAATGCCATATTTTCGACTGGAAAGTGTCTACACGATTTGCGTAAATGCTTTTTCAGTCATTTTCGTCTTAACATGTCGTCACATGACACTTTCGCTGAAGCATGAAAGCTTTTACATACGCAGAAAACAAAAGGGACCACTTTGACGATCCAGATGCTGTAAAGTCTAATTTACGCTCCATCGCACACGCCGAAAATGGCAGAGCTACAAGCTCACAACGCGATGCATCCGCGGCACGTTGTGTGACGTTGTAGGTCGGCCATTTTTTACGTGCGACGAAGTGTGAATCAGGCTTAATTCTGTGCTGCTCCCATCTCTTCCAACTAAAAGTTTCTTCTTGTCACATCACACAAGTTTACAGGTGTAAAAGAGTGGGTGAAATGCTTTTTTTAGTAAATCTCCCACCAATTGCAGTTACAACATACAGTAGATTATAAGAAAAGGAAAATGTCAGATAACGAAACCAATAAAATGTTCAAGTGTTGCTTTACCGAGATTTCAAGGTACATCTGTCTGTCTACCATTGTGTATAGAAGTAACACAAATGTATTGTGCATCATTAACAAACTACCGGTATTAACAAATGTATGCAACATAAAAGCATTCTGCTTCAGTAGTTTGTAGTGTTCAAAAGAGATTATATATTGTATAGTTATTTATTTTTTAGGAGCCTTTTTTTATCACTGAATGGGAGAGATTCTGGAAGACATTTTCTACTCAGTCACAGATAAGCTGAATTAAAGTTTTTACACTAAAACCACTTCTGTTTACCATTTTTCTGGTCACCAAAATACTGCTAAGTGAGGGATTTTTGACAGGTGCGTCAGTATTATTCTTCCCTTTATAAACTGGTGAATAAGTATTAGCCTTTGTCAGAGGCATCTGAGATCTATATGAAGGAGCTCCTGAATCTGTATTTCCCTTATTGGTGTAGCTGTTATGGTTACACAGGCTGGAGCACTATTGCATGTAAATAAAGCTTATGAAATCAATCATATTCCTCTGTGTACTATTTTCTTTCTTTGTACAATAAAATGTGACTTGCTAGTCTTGGTCTGAACATATAGTTAATATGGTTATCATGCCTTCATATAACTGCAAACACACATTTTGAACTTTGAGATGGATTTCCCCGTTACTCCTACAAACTTAGAGAAATCTGAATTGCATTCATCATATAGCAGATTTTTTTTTTAATAACCATACAGTTTTGAAATTATAACATTTTAAACCTGTAAAATTTTACATAAAAAAATCTAAATTGGCTTAAGCCATTTCGGATACTTTGAGCTTTGCGATGCAGTCCTACTTTCTTACCACCAGGGGATGCCATAAATGCAAAACGTTTATATTTCTTTCTGCCTCCCATGAAGGTCTCTCAAATATAACCTGTTGGAAATCTCTCCCTAAATCAGACAAAAACAATTATACCGAATGGCCAGATAGTGGCAGTATAAAAGTAAACTACATTTTGGTCTCTGAGTCTGTGCTCAGGAATGTGTCAAAAACAAAAAAATCTCCATGAATTCAAGGCTTCATGGAGTGTGAAAATAAGTATGACACTTCGACACAGAGCTGAGGCCTGCGATCGAATCTGGGACGTATGGTTTGCTAGGCAGGCTCTCTAACCATTCAACTATGGCTACATCATCAGCAGTGATTCTAAGGCAGTTCTACTATGTAACAGTAAAGGGGTTCAGGGGAAACCAGCAAAATGAGGAATAATATAATAAAAGACTGTCTTGCTAATAGTAATAAAGCGTCATGTCTCTCATTGTTTTTACAATGTACTTTATATTATTTAATACATTATGCATTAATACAACACCCATACGCCGTGCATACGCCGTCCATACGACGTCCGAGTCAGACCTCAGCAGCTGTTTTGCCAAAAATACATTGAAACGACGTCGACACACGTCTGACTCGGACGTCGTATAGACGGCGTATGCACAGCGTTTGGGCGTTGTTGTATTCTGTGCCCAGTGGGTAGAGAGTAGCCTGGTAAACCCTCCCTCCGGAAATCTCAATTCCATTTCATTTCAGGAGTGAAATGGAATTGAGATTTCCGGAGGGAGGGTTTACCAGGCTAGGTAGAGAGAGACATCTGTTGAAAAGACACGTCTTTGTGCAACTTGAATTATGGATTTTTAATTGCATTTTAAGTTTTAGATGGCTTTTCCCAACCCCGTAGCCTAACGGTGAACACCAGTGATATTGTAAGTTTATTAAGTGGAATTCATAATTCATAATTGTCAATTATTGTTTCCCCCCTTCCTATAAATGTAAGGCAAGTTTTAGATTCATCACGCACAAACCTTACATTTCCCCACCAACATAGAGCTATCAGTAATTTATCTACATAATGTATATTACACAATAAAAATATGCTATGAATAACTATGTTGTCAGTGCCGTTTATAAAGCCCTGCATAGACTTTTTTTTCAGCCAGCAGGTGTCGCGGCAACAACATGAGACCAAAATACTTGATAGTCACGTGACTTTTTGCGTGTCATGTGAATACAATTTATTAAAATCTTTTGAAAATAGCAGATCTACAAGATGCGATGTGTTGTGAGCTTGTAGATCGGCTATTTTCAAATAGCCAAAGTTTAAATGGGGCTGAAGTGGTTAATGTATGTTTTGTAATAATAATCAAAATTTACAAAGTAACTAGTAACTAAAGTTTTCAAATAATTGAAGTGGAGTAAAAGTAAAATATTTCGCCCAAAAATACATAAGTCGGTTAGTTCACGTTTTAGTTTCAAACCATTTGAGAAAGTCATCTTCTATCACTGGTAAACATATTGAGATTTCTCCAAATTGGAGAAATCTCACTTCATAATTACCTACACAACTCAACACATGTACGTTACTCTGAACTTTGACCTTCCACCAAACAATTCCTCAGTAGGTCAGGTCACAATCACCTAGTTTGAGAATCTGCTATCATGAAAAAATGTCATCCCAATGACTCTCTAACTTAAATGAAAACAACTATAACCTTTTCTCTATATTGATCATAGGGACGGTAGTGATCAAATAGATTGTGCTCTGTGTATGGTCATTCAATATTGTATCACTTTTTAATAGACTACCCTTTTAAATAGAGGTAATTAACGGTATCTGGTTATAGCGTCTTTTGGAAAATATTTAAAAAGGCCATTACTGTATGTCTAGTTTCAAGAGATGTATGTATGAAATCTACACTTTTTTATTGAGTACAGACATGCTTAGTGCTTACAACGACATATTTGAAAGCAGGCAGTAAGCTCAACTGAACAACAGATCTCAGTTTATATAGACACATTGGCCCTCATTCATCTACGTGGTGTAGACCAAATAATGGGCGTACGGCGAGATCACCAATTTTCGCCATTTATCAATCTATCGTGACTTTGACTTCAGCATACGGCCCACTCAGATCTCACATCAGGTCTGAGGGCGTGTAGACTTTGTTCTATTGTAGACATGCGGAGCTGCATTGTCTGACCGTCTGACAGGCATATGGACACAATGTATCCACTCCAAAATGTCTAACACACTAATAAATAATCCCTGTGAAAATACAACATTCTATAAACTCATTTAAACTTAAACACTGCTTTAACAGTCATTCAGATAAGATTGCAGATATGGCTGCATTGGCTATTATCAAAATATACGAGCGCTTATGTGAGAGCGTTTTTGGGAGTCGGGACCAGCGCGCGGCGCCGCTGTAATCTCTTCATGGACAATGAGGTCTCCCAAACCTATATACAGTAGCGTGTCCTATGGAGTTATGTACAATCTGGGTTAAGCATAGAAACCTGACGCTCCAAACCTTTGCCCAGCGTTCAGATTCTTCATGCTGTGGATTTATTTGGGCCACCGAGAGATCGGAGATTTAACCCTCCTAACACACACCAGCCTTCAAACATAAATGTTTATGCATTCATTCATCAATCACTCCATAACCGTTCAGATTATGAGTGCCTCTCCAGGCTATCTCTCATTAACGTGGCGGCACACACACACACACACACACACACACACACACACACACACACACACACACACACACACACACACACACACACACACACACACACACACACACACACACACACACACACACACACACACACACACAGAGAACAGATTACATACCCACTAACTTTGTTGGTATAGTGGACTCATTTTTGGCCCTAGAAACATCGGGTCTGGGTCGTCGATTTTCTGGCCAGGCTGCATCACAGCACAGCAGGCAGAACAGACCGAGAGCCAGGGTCCTCATTCTGAGCAGACAAATAATGGTGCTGGTGTTACAGTCTTTAAAAAGAGAAGACAAACAAGAACTCAGGAAACGTTGGTAGTAACACTCTAACAACATGCAAGAAGCAAAGAAACAGGAACAGGTGTGGGGGAGAAAGAGAGAATAATATCTTTGGTGAACGACATTTAGAAAAGTAAAAAGTAGATGGTAAACAAATTGCACTTCCCAGCTTGATAGTAGGTGCAGATGGTCACAAAAGGGACACAAACACTGTAACACCAGAACGATCAACATAGTAACTGAGAAAACCTAGACAATCAAATAATGAAAACAGAAAATAAAAACACCAGTATAACCCAACATGTAGTAAAAGCTTACCTTTTCACTTTCACCTCTTGCATATATGATCCTCTATACCCAGCTTCAGATTTCACATTTTAAATGCGGATTAGTTGTCATACCACAACTAAACAAGTTTGAAAACTACCTCTGTACATAAATCATTAGCCTACTGTTCTAGAATAGATGAACTGTCATTCAGGGCCATCAGCCACACACAACACTAAATAATTATCGTGCGTGTACATTACGTACCAATGTACCAACGGAATCTTTTTTTTTTTACATGTTTTGACAAATAATATACAGAAGAAACTATGTTTAAATTAATACTACATTACTTTGTATACGAGTCATGATGATCACAAATCACACATCACATGAATGTCAGTTAGGTGTAAATAAATAGAAGATTTACCTATGGCGAGATTAACCAGTCCTGTCCCTTGTTTAGGGCAAAAACCTTATAAATAAAACTTTTTTCAAAAATAGAGAAATTACCAGATCTTCAAGCCCACATCTTGCAGATCTGCTATTTTCTCTAGCAGGACAAATAGGCGCTAAAGTGGTAACAAATAACCAGTGGTGGAAAGTAACTAATTACATTTACTCAAGTACTGTACAATTTTGGGGTACTTTACTCAAGTATTTCCAATTTCCAGTACTTTTACTTCCACTCCACTACATCTCAGAGGCAACTAAAGTTGTCAAATAATGGTAGTGGAGTACTCCACTACAATTATTTGACAACTTTAGTTACTAGTTACTTTGTAGATTTTGATTAATATAGCAAAACATACATTATACCCACTTCAGCGGAGTTCAGCCCAATATTTCGGCCATTTAAAAATAGCCGATCTACAAGCTCATGCAGGCATTAGATCTGCTATTTTCAAAAGATTCTTATACATTTTATACATTTGAACTTGTGAAATGGGCCATTCTGCATAATGAGTACTTTCTACTTTTGGTACTTATAGTATATTTTGATGCCAATACTTTTGTACTTTTACCAGTGGTGGAAAAGGTACTGTTTTACTTAAGTAAAAGTACTGCAACGTAGAAATACTCACACACAAGTAAAAGTCCGGAATTAAAAATGTACTTAAGTAAAAGTACAAAAGTATTGGTATCAAAATGTACTTAAAGTACCAACTGTAAAAGTACGAAATGTTTGAAAATAGCAGATCTACAAGCTCACTTGTTGTGAGCTTGTATCGGCTATATAAAATAAGGCAAAGTGGTTAATGTATGTTTTATAAATGTAATTATTCATATCTGCAAAGTAACTAGTAATTAAAGTTTTCAAATAATTGTAGTGGAGTAAAAGTACAACATTTGCCTCCGAGATGTAGTGGAAGAAAAGAAAAAAGTATAGACAATTGGAAATACTTCAGTAAAGTAAAAGTACCTACAATTGTACTTAAGTACAGTACTTGAGTAAATGTACTTAGTTACTTTTACACCATTGACTTTTACTCAAGTAAATTTTGATTACCGGACTTTTACCGGAATTTTTAATAATTGTTTAATACCTGCATGGAATTTACTTAACTAAGCTAACGTTAGCTAGCTACGTTAGCTAAGCTAACGTTACGTTAGCTAAGCTAATGATGTTCACCTTAATCATGTAGTTGTTTTAATACAATACATCCTGAGAAAACATGTTAAATGAATGTTAAATAAATGTCCATCATATTAATAATACAGTAACGGCATCATTTAAACTGTACCTGATATAAAACGCTGACGTCACAAGTGTTGATGTTTGAAAGTTAAAGCCCAGCTGGTCGGACGGGCGCAGTGGGCGTGGTCACGACGCGATCACGAGACATGAAGTTAACCTGTGACCTGCACTCAGCCAATCACAGGCGCGTTACCGTGGTTATTCTTTTATGAATCTTTCGAATTTGATGCTGCGTCACAGACACTAGGCTATAAAATGCCGCTCGCAGCCATAGGTTGTCAGTTGATGATGATAGTGATGATGGAAGACACACAGATTCAGATGATGCTCGCTGGAGACGTTGAGGAGTTTTTCAACCAGGAGACTTTCTTCAAGTTACACCTGGAGGAGTTACATTTCTTAACGGTCGGCGGAGATGATAAAGTCTTCAAATTGAACACTGAGAGCTTCCAGCAGCCAGAAGAGGACGTCGTTGCTGTGTTTGAAGAGCCCCCCAGACATGCCCTTCACAAACACCAGGGACCGTTGTTGCAAAAACGGCCGTCAAAACAGCAACTCGATGAACTTCATCTTGGCCACCAGCCTCTGACAGACGACCAAAAGTCTGTCCGGAAGATGCGGTTCGTCATGGATGAACTGTTGAAGACAGAGCGAGCCTACACCAAGGATCTGCGCGAATGCCTGGATATCTACCTGTGGGAGATGACCAGTGGAGTGGGGGAGAAACCTGCCAGCATCCTCAATAAGGAAGCCATCATTTTTGGTAACATGCAGGACATCTATGACTTCCATAGACATGTTTTCCTAAAGCAGTTGGTCGAGTGTGAGCTTCCAGCGGATGTGGGACGTTGCTTTGTGACATGGGCTGAGAAGTTTGACATGTATGTGAACTACTGCATGAACATGCCTGCTTCCAGTGAACTTGTAGTGGAGGAACACGCTGGATCCTACTTTCACCACATCCAGCTGAAATATGGTCTGGACGTGGCCAGTTCTCTCGGCTCCTTCCTCATGAAGCCGTTACAGAGAATAACAAAGTACCAACTCCTGCTTAAGGATTTGTTGTCTTGCTGCGAGGAGGGAGGAGGAGAGATTAAGGACGCTTTGGAGGCGATACGAAGGGTTTTAAAGAAAGCTAACGGCAGCACAGGCCAGACGACAGCCAACCGACGACAGCCTCGGACCTCTTTCAGCTTGCTGCGGTACTCTCCAGGTCTTACACGTTCTGGAAGCATGCTGTGGACATGGTTGACCAAGCGCATCATGCGAAGATCCAGCCGGAGATTTGGATGAGGCTTGTGACAAGTCTAGCCCTGGTCCAGAGCGCTAGTGAGTTAGAGAGAACTCACTAACGCTCTGGACCAGGGCTAGGACAAGTCCTGAGTGGTCTTGGGCGTTGTGGACTTAAATGACTGCTGTACAGAACAGACTCTGCAACAGGCCAATACACCTTTGCACTTATACTGGCATGTCTCATCATGGAACAGGTTGGTGGACCACTGTAGAGACATGCAGAATTGCCAGTGGCTGTGAACAATGACACTGAATTAATTATTATTATTGTATATATTATATTTCATTGTATCATATATTGTTGTTATTACCTGTGTTTATTAATAGTTTTATTGTATTGTATTATATTATTATTATTGTTGTATTGTTTATTATTACCTGTAGTGAATAAACTGATTACATGGTAAAAACCTGAATGTTCATTTAACTCAACCCGGAAGGGTACATTTGCACATACGTATAGTATATAATCCAGTGGGTCCTGTTACATGTACAGTAGCTAAACCAATCAAATGGGGTTTTATCAGTTCTGTAGTGTTATTAGTGTTACCAAAATACACTGCCACAGTTTGCCTGCTTTGTCCTCAGAGGATTCCAGCTACTGTGAAAAGGTTATTGTAAGTGACATTTGGATGAACTTATTCTGTAACTTATAACTTAAACTGTATTCCCAGCCTTAAAACAGTTGTCCAGCAGCAGTTTATGGAAAGACTCTCATAAGGAGAGCTCACAACTCCACTCACCATGAAAAAAACAGCTGACCACAAAATGAACACTTTTATACATGGTAACACATTACCTCAATGACCAGTTTCCAGGGTATAGTATCTGCCAGACATGGTGATGGCAAAGCAAGAGTTAAAAGTAAACAACAACCGGGAGCATTTTATCCTTTTGTGGGTTCTTGATAATTGTTTACTGTAGATAAACATAGCAATGATTGATGTAATATCCATTGGCCAGAAGTTGATCCACCACTTCTTTTTGATGCTGTGAGCTATAAAAAGGTCATTGAATGAACCAACTGAATAAGTCTACAGTAGGCAGAAGATAAAGTAGCCGATCTACAAGCTCACAATGCGTCTCCCTGGATCCATTTATTGTGGCCGTGTTTCCTTTCTGGCTTATAATACATTTTACTTCCTCGTATGATTCCGGGGAGACATCAAATTTCCCTTTTTGGTCTTGAGGCTTGGGTCCTGGCTCCCGGGGAGACATCAAATTTCTCTTTTGGGTCTTGAGTCTTGGGACTCAAGACCCAAAAGTGAAATTTGACATCTCCCCGGGAGCCAGGACCCAAGCCTCAAGACTCATCACCTGTACTCACCTGGCTTAAAAGGGGCTCTGAGAGCAGCTTGAGCCATTAATTACTAAACTACACATGAAGAGACCACCGCTGAAGAATTGATTGATCGATTATACTACTAATTACTTGCATATTGTTATTAACGTTTTTCAGTTTTGTTGTCAGTGTGTGTAGTGTTGTTGTTAACTTGTTTCCCCCGAGATTTTGCCCTAAATGTAATTCCTGGGCACGCCACTGTTCCATGAGCTGCTGCAGTGCTGCTGTTCAGCCACAGAGAAGAACGCCGCTCTGGTTTTGGGCTCCATGATTGGTCAAGTTCAAGGATTCTGCTATCGACTTTCATGGTCTTTTATAGGAATACGTGAAGCCTGGCTTTACCATCCTGGCTCGACACACCCTGGCTTGACAAGGTCTAGCTCGACAAAGTCGTGTTTCAGCCTGGCTTGGCGTTCATGGAACGGAATAAACAGGCTGTACGGACCAGACTTTGTCAATCCTGGATTTGACTTAAATCCAGGCTTATTTAATTCTCCTTTCGTGTAATAGGCCCCCAGTGTCTCCAGTTCTTTAGTAAATAGAAACCGTCAGGATATTTTTTTATCCAATCAGGAGAGAGTATACATACAGGATACAGGAAAAACTAGTGAATTTGGAAGTGATGGGGGTGGGAGCAGACATAACTGGAACGCTATAAATTTTAAGCCGATACGGCAATGATCTTTGCAGGGTTATATTTTCTACGTGGTATTTTTTTTTTAGCAAAGAAATCACTTACACCAGCTTTAAGTTGAAATATCGAGTATACTCTATCTAGTCTATGTCTTCCAGACCAATGTTGAAATTTCATTGTAGAAAGCTTGATTTGTAGCAACTTGTTCAACAAATATTTTGCACTACTTTTATTCTTTTTATGATACTTTATTTATCTATTTATGCATTTATTTATTTTTTATCTTTAAATGCCCTTTTTGCCTTAGGCACAATCACCACTGTCTGAGGAATTGGCACCACATTTATTGTAAAGAAAATATAAACTTAGTGGACTCCATGGATCTTCACTTTTTGAGAAAGCACCTCTATAACAGGTTATTCTTTTTGGTTCAAATATTTTTGCTTTATAGTTGTACGAATTATTTGTCTTTTTACCACACATGATGGCTAGTACAGCTCACAGCTAAAACAATTCAAGTCTCCTTATAAACTTTATTAATCAATTTTGTATTTACAAATACATACATATTGTAAGAATTCTCATATGAAACAATTATTTACAAAATAGCTCTTCACATATGGATTCTGTACAATACAACCTGATATAAGTTAGTAAATTACATTTGTGGGTACTGTGCACAAGTTCATTAACCCTTTGAGGGTTACAGAAAATAAATTCTTCAAACCTAAACTTTTACTAACTGATAGTCCAACCAAAGTATCAGACAACAGGGTTGCCTGGATTGTATCTCCCCAGTCTAAAATATTAACAATTATGACATAAGACATAATATGACAAAGAAAAAAAGAAATGTCAATTTGTAAACCATGAAAACCATTTGACTGCAATCACATCGTTTCAACCGTGTCTAGATTACGGAACCAGCCAGCGCTTTGCTGCCATTAACTGAACCATTAAGTAGAAACGTATTGTTCTCGACTCGTCCGTGTGTAATTACAAAACATTCCTCCTAATTGATAGGGACGATAAGTGCTATAAATGTGATTTACTATTGGATATAGACTCCTGTGTGAAGGCAGAAGCATAGAGCACCGAAGTCCTGACATCACTGCCAGTAGAGGGCGCTTTCCGCAGGTTCATGGCTTTACTTTTTGTATTGATATCCTCATTGGGGAATCTTAGATCGCTTCATATAAGAACTGTGTTCCAAAAATAAACACACCACCCTAGCGTTTTTACTCATACGGATATGAAGCATCGACTGAAGGTGTAAATGTACACATTTACCCAAAGAGTAACACAATATAAACACTAGAAACGAGTCAAACAACCCAAAGACTACATTTCCCATGAACGCGGCTGCAGTGGGGACAGTGATTTCAGACCCGGAAGAAGTAGTTCTTAAGACTTTTAACCCATTGACTGCCAATCGCGTAGATCTACGCGAACCTATTTAAAGTCGCCACGTGCCAGTCACGTAGATCTACGCCAACTTAAAAAAAAGAAAAAAAAGTTTGACCCAAAGACCAAGGAGATATGATTTTTCGAAGATCTAGACTACTATCCACTTCCTTGTTAACTTAAAAATTCTGTATCTCGGCTCCTGAGTACTTATTTTTTTCAATGAAAAATCTCTGGCAGTGGGCAAACGCGGCCAGAAATAATTCAGGCAGTGAATGAGTTAAGGCAGAATTAATTCCATTTTCGCCAGAAACAGGCTGTATCAAATATGAATGAATATCATAAACGATGCAGAGCCACCCCCCTCACAAAAACGCCAGGGTGGTGTGTTTATGTTTGGAACACAGTTCTTATATGATGTGATCTAAGATTCCCAAATGGGGATTTCAACACAAAAAATAAAGCCACGAACCAGTGGAACAGCGCCCTCTAGTGGCAGTGACGTTAGACTTCGGTGCTCTATTCTTCCAGCCTCACAACCAGTTTACCAGTCATGTCCTGCAGTCCGGTCAATATACCGAAAAGATCTCCCTCCTCCTAGAGGTGCAGAAACCAGTAGAGCTGTTGGACTCTACTCGGTCCCATATGACTGGTAGTCTTACAAACAGAAATGTAACGTGGATGCTTCAGGAATGCCAGCTCAGCATCACAACACAGCACAGCTTACACAGCAGAGCTGCCGTCATGGCCAAGGATGTGGCTGATGTTATGGGCGGGGCGATTGGGCTGTTTGCTAGAGTCGGCAGACGAGGTGTTGGAGAGTGACAACAGGGGGGACATGGGCATGGACGAGCCATCCGTCGGCATAGCCGTTGCGATCTCGGGGAACAGAGAGGTTAGGCTGAAGTTGGATAAGTGAGGGGTGATGCCAGAGGAGTTAGCCATGGGCATGGGTGGCATGTCTGGCAGCAAGGGAAAGCTGGCTTGGCCGAAACCCACAGGGCGAGGTGGGGAGAGGATGGAGCCAAATCGGTTGTTGAGAGGAGGAGCACTGCCCTTGTCGGCACTGGGGCTGGTGAACATCTGGTTGGAAAAGTACTGGAGAGGGATGTCGCTGGGGAGACTGGGGTGGGCGGCTGGGGAGTAGGAAGGATAGAAGGAGGGCAGGGTGTTCTGGGGCTCCACGGGCAGAAGAGCAGGGGTACGGGATGAGCTAGACTGGCTGACAGGAGGAATAAACGGAGCCGAGTTGGTATTGATGGGTGGAGGAGGGTTCATCCCTCCATCAGCAATGAAGGGAAAGCCAAAGTTCTGAGCCAAGTGCTGGTCGGGCACCAGGTTGTTGTCAGCGGTAACCTGGGCACTGTCGGCCATAAAGCGGACAATACTGCTGCGACGTGCCTCGCCGCCAGACTGTGGTCTTCCCAGCAGCACTCCTCCTCCAGAAGGAAGAGACAGGTGTCCCTCTGGTTCAAAGGGGTTGATGGGCCTGAGCGTACCCGATCGAGGACGGTCACCGGGTCTGAGCTTGGTGGTCTGGTTGTCCTGGCCGATATGACGAGAGCGCTGGCTGACGGATGTATGCGGCCTGGAGGGGACAGAGGAGCGTCCTGGCTCGGAGCTGCCGTGCGGGATCGGAGGGTGGGGGAGACCTGCTCGCACAGCGGGGCCTCCATGCATGTTCCCACTCACCTGAGGAATGTGGCCCTTGTTGCCGTCTCCAAGCCTCATGGCTGGGGCCTTCTGTGTCTGAGACACACTGGGGCTGGAGGCCTTGGCCTGCATATCTCCTGAGGAACTGCACGGCACACAGCTATAGTCCATGCTTACTGGGGGACAGCACTGCACAGTCCGCTGGTGGTTGCTCTGTTCAGGCAGATGAGGGGACAAAAGGCTCTGCATGAAGCTCTGGTGACATCCCTCCTGCTCCCGGGGCAGGGCCACCCCTATTTGAACTCCCTGAGAGCCAGGGTGAGGGCCACTGTAGCTCCCACGGGCCCTGCCATCTCCTGGAGGGCCTACACCCATTCTGAAACCCCCTTGCTGCTGCTGCTGCCCCGGTGGTCCTCGCTGTGAGGAAGGCAACGATTTTGGGGCCATATCTCCGCCGCGAGACACTTGAGCTTCAAAGCCGCCAAGTTGGTGCACCGTGCCAGTTCCTCCTCCCATGGTCTTGAATGGGGGGCACTCTGAGACCCGTTGGATGTCGACGGGTCCTGGGTGGTCCTGCGGGAGGCGATTCTGGGGGTTATGTCCGATGTTGGCCTTTCCTCTGGAAGTATCAAGGTAACCGCGGAGGTCGGCCTGTTCCTGTGCGGCACTGCGACCGGGCTGCAGATGGAGCCCCATGCGCTGTTGCTGCTGCTGCTGTTGTTGTTGCTGCTGCTGCTCACCACTAGAAGGGCTTTTACCAATAAGGGCCTCGGCAGAGTAGTTGGAGACGCGGTGACGCTCCTGCCGTGATGGAGGGCAGACCAGTTCGGAGGCCCGGGACACTGGGATAAGCTGCTGTTCTAGATTCCTGGAGCTCATCAGCCTCTGCATGTTGTTGTGGTCCTGACCCGGCTGGGGAGAAAGAAGATATTGAGCTTCATTAAAATAGACAGACTTTCATGTTGTCAGACTAGAATCACCCCACGTATTTGCCATTGTGAAACTTAAATGGTGGTATAGTGGTGCAATAGGGAACACAGATATGTTGTTACGAAATGTTGATAACAATTGAGAAATAAATACAGGTCCCTTTTTCTCCAATATTTATACTAATATTATACTAATATTTAGTTTACATAAACAACTATGTCTGTGATTTTGTCCGTTTATATGAAGATGTTAAGGACCATGCCATGGTCTGGCATGTTTAGCCCATTGACTACAAGTAACTGTATACTTGACATTATTGCCAATATATGATGATACTTTGAGTATGGTATGAAACTCAGTTACTGTTGTGTTTTAATGTATTAAAATATTCAGAGAAAAGCATAAATTATGAGGAGAATTCAAACATCCATGACTTATTACCGACCACCACGCAATGTTTACCCAACATTCACTCAATTATTAAGGTATGTTCGGTAATGTTTTAATGACTATGAAAAGGTAAAGACAATTAAATAAAGCAATTAACAGAAAAAATACATGTGTATGTACAATATATGATCAAAGCTGTTAATTGAATAGATGACTTGTATCGAAGGCAGTATGGTCTTTTAATAGTAGTATTGAGGTCATATTCATGTATACACTGTATGTTTCCAGTTCTTTAACTCGTTCTTTAATATACTTGCACTGACAAGCAAAACAATGCCCCTCTACCAACCTTGAGGTGGTCTTGTTGTGCCAGGTGGCCACTGTGGTGGGCTCTGGGTCCTGATCCCTGGGCCTCACAGCTTTTCTCTTGATGCCGAGGCCCAAAGTGCTGCTGCTGCTGCTGGATCTGCTGCTGAAGATGCTGCTGGTGTCTGGAGTGGGAGCTCTGCTGTTGCTGCTGCTGTAACTGCTGTTGCTGTTGTTGTTGTTGCTGCTGCTGCTGCTGCTGTTGATGCTGTTGTTGATGCTGTTGTGGGGGTTGATGCTGCTGCTGCTGCTGATGAGACTGTTGATGTTGTGTCTGATGTGATTGTTGATGTGATTGCTGCTGTTGATGTTGTTGGGACTGTGTGTGCTGCTGATGCTGCGTCGCCTGTTGTTGATGGGGGTGTTGTGACTGTTGTTGTTGTTGTTGTTGCTGCTGCTGCTGCTGCTGCTGCACTCCAGGCTTTTCCAGGTGATGTTGTTTCTGCTGCAGGCCAGCAACGGGCGAGCCCGTCTGGTTTCCTCTGACCAGTCCCCTCTTCTTCTGGACGTGCTGCTGGTCCTGTTGCTGCAGTGCTCTCTGGTGGAGGGTGTGGAGCTGTGCAGGGTCAGGCTGGGTCAGGTGGT
The DNA here is from genome assembly GCF_963280865.1 of Gymnoscopelus braueri. Classification (NCBI taxonomy): domain Eukaryota; kingdom Metazoa; phylum Chordata; class Actinopteri; order Myctophiformes; family Myctophidae; genus Gymnoscopelus; species Gymnoscopelus braueri. The sequence continues at coordinate 24,888,858 of NC_137623.1, read as the reverse complement.
GCTGCAGTTGGTATAGGTGGTGTCTCTGCTGCTCCTGTTGTTGTTTCATGTACGGATTCCCCCCCAGGTGCTGGCCCGGCTGGGGTATGGCGTGGTGGGCATGGCCCTGGGGCAAGTGAAGCACCCCTAGCTGATTCTGCTCAAGGGGTCCCTGAGGAGGGCAGTGGCCCTCGGTGGGCCGGAGGACCGTGCTCATGAAGGAGTTTGTGGAAAAGAGGGGGCCTGCACTGTCAGGGTTGATCCTGGGCATAATCATGGCAGAGGAGCTGGAGGGCAGCTGTCCCACCATCATCTGACTGTGGTCTAAGGGCTTGACCTCCATGCGACCCACATTAGAGGATGGCGGCGGACAAGCCTTGGGCCGTTTACCGGTTGGCAACATGGCCTGGTCCTGGGCCTGGCGCTTGGAAACGGTCTTCACGTGCCGCTCGGCCACTCCGACGCTGGCCTGAGCCCTCATCAATGCACTCTTCAGAGGGGTGTAGTCGTTCAGCTGGACCGCGCCCGAGCAGGGAGCGAGAGCATTATTTGAAGCTTGGATTATGTGGGGTGAGGTCCCTACGGGGGATGGGACTGGGCCTTGTTGTTGACCAGACATACTGGGAGAGCCAGGGTAGAGCTGCAGGTTGGAGCTGGGCCTGATCAGGTTGTTCACACTGAGGCTGGCGACTGTACCGGTCTGGGACTGGACCTGGGAGTGAGACTGTGCCTGAGAGTAAGAGATGTTCTGTGGATGTCTGGTTACCGTGGGCCCACTGATAGACACCTGGGAGGGGGGTTTAACATCCATGGTCTTGGTCAACTTAGCATGCTGTCCAGTCAAGCCTCTGTCTTTACTGTTGGAAGTCGGTGGGGTCTTGGGGGGCTCCCATACAGCTGTGGAGGGGTTTGTGGCGTTGTCCGCAGAGCAGCTGCCACCCCTTCTCCCAGGGCTCTCCTGTTCCAGCATAGCCAAAGCCAAGATCTCTGCTTGCTCCGAGGTAAACGTAAAAGATCCAAATGAGCCAGACGAGGAACTAATGCTGTGGCCCTGAGGAAGCATGGAGGCCACAGAGAAGCCCCTTCCTCCCCCAGCACCCGCAGACATAGGAGAGTCTGTCTGCCTGCCAGAGGTCAAAGGATGCTCTATCGTCCCATGATCTAGGTTGGTGTACACCTGCTGAGCCAAAGCAAAGTCCTTTCCAGAGTGGATGTCTGCAGCTGTAGCAGTACCTGTCCCCAATGTCTCTTTCTGCATGGCCTCTTTCTGTGACTCCATCTCCCGTCCAGAACCGTGTGGAAGTTTGACCTCCGCAGGACGGGAGGGGGTGGACATGCTCAGTTCTGGCTGTTGTTGTATAGAAGCTCTACCAACGGACACACGCTTCCTGAACTCAGAAGTCATGGGGGCTGGGGTGGAGGCTGTCAAAAATGTCAGAGCAGCCGAGGAGGGCGACACTGTCGTAGATACATTTATGGAGAGAGTGGGGGGCGGCTGGGGCTTAGAGCAAGGCTGGGGGTCCTGGGTGTTGGCTGTCGTGGACTGACACACTGAAGTAGGCTGGGCTGCCTGGGTTGAAACCACTGGTGCACTTTTGGAGATACTAACAGCACAAACTGGAGGCTGGATCGCAACAGTAGTCACACTCGTAGTAGAGGCACGTGCATCAGTGATCGACGACCTGTTTTGTGTAGAACTGGTGGTGCTGGCAGGCGTGGCAGCTAGTCTGGTCTGTGCTGTGCTTATTGCAGTAGTGGTGTCTGGACATCTATTTTGTGAAATGGTGGGTTTGGTTACAGTGGAGTTGGTGCCAGCAACTACAGGTGTCGGCGCAGCATTGCTGACCGTTGGTTTCACTGCTGCGACACTGACAGTAGGGATGACTGATACCATACCACTACTGACATTGACTTCACTCTGTGCTGTGCTGACACTAATGACAGATGCGCTCTGAGAGACCTGGGGGGTGCTACTGGTGGTGACTGTATTCTGGACTGAAGATTCACTGGATACAGTCAGTCTACTAATGGATGAACTACTAATGGTGATTATTTTCTGTGTGCTTTGCGTAGAAGTGACAGCATTTTCTGTGTTTATGCTTTGTGTGGACAGTTTACTAGAATTTGCGGCTTTACTGGTTGCAATACTAACTGCAGACGTCGAGTCCACAGCTTTTACGACAGAAGACGATACAACTTCCGCTCTTGTCACTTGAACCGTTTGACTGTCTACTGGGGCGGCTGCTGGTTTGGCTGCAATGGTGACAGCAGGCTGTGCAGGTTTGAGTTCTTTTCTCCTGACTGCTTTGGTCCTTTTGGTCAAGGTCTTTTTAGTAGTCGAGGCTGAGCGCGGCTTCCTCCCGGAGACCTTAGTAGGATTAACCACCGGCCCTGGTTTGACTGGGCTCTTAGCAGGGACTTGAAGCTGCCTGACAGGGAGAGTCAGGGTTTCTCCAGGGACAGTGACAGAGGGTGGAGGTGGCGGTTGCTGCTGAGCAACTGACGGTGGTGGAGCAGCAGCAGCAGGAAGATGTCCACTGTTCTGGCAAGAAATGGTGAGTGGGAGGCCCTGAGAGATGCTCTGATTGAGACTGCTGAGAGCTCCTAAACTGTTGAGGGCCACATTGGTAGTTGGTTCCTCAGTGGTGGTGGGCTGGACCAGCTGAAGTGTACTCTGGCTTCCCTGAGAGCCTGCCTTGTCGGAGGTCTTCATGGGCTGCAGGGCAAACACCTGGCCATTCACAGTGATAGTCTGTGGGGCCGGGGCAACAACCGGTGGGGTAGAGGAAGTGTGGGTGACCTGCACTGTCTGGCTTACTTGAGGTTGAATGGGACGTGGCAGAATGTGCACCAGCTGCTTTCCCCCAACGGTCTGTATGCAAGTTGTAGAGGTTGCGCAACTCGTCGTGACAATCTGAGTGGGCATAGCAGGCACTGCAGTAGGCACAGCAGCAGACACCATACCAACCTGGGGGGTCTGAGGGGCAGGTGCATTCTGATTGGGGGCTTGGATGATGACAATATGCTGACACGGTGTCTGATTTGTTAGCTCCTCCCGGACAATAGACTGGGTCGGGCAGGCATTGCCCTGTTGCAGGATGACCACACTCTGGTTGTTGGTGCTCTGTGAAGCTGTGACCCCAGACATAGTTGTCCCCGTTGGGTTGACCTGTAGGACCTGCATGGTCTGGAGCAAGGGCAACACAGTGGCCTGCGGCTGGGGAACCAGTGTTTGTGTGAGGGCCGTTGGAGGATGAGCAATAACAGATGCAGGTTGAAGTACTGCAGGTTGCGACTGCGACACCACTATGGCAGACTGGGGAAGCACAGCACACTGGGGTTGTGGGGCTAGGATAGGTTGCTGGGCAGGGGTCGGGATGGCTGGTCGTAGTTGGAGAGGCCTCTGAATGGGCTGCGCTTGGATATGGGCTGTGATGGGTGCCTGCTGAGGTCGCACCTGGATTTGAATGGGCTGAATGGAAGGTTTGTTTCCCGTGGGACAAACGGTCAATTGCTGCACAGTCTGGCTGGTGGTGCTCTGACAAACCGGCTGCACCGTGTTCCCTGTTAACTGCAGTGTGGTCCAGGTTGTTTGTGTGCTGCCTGCTGCTCCGGCCCTGAGGTGGGCTAAGCCATTGGGTATAGTGGTGTAGCTGACAGTCCTGTAGGCAGTGTCCAGCGCTCGGGACGTAACGACAGCCTCGGGTAGAGCGGTGAGGCTGTGGACCGGCTGAGCAAGCTGCTGAGAGGCTGGACAGGCTGCTACAGTCAGGCTCTGTGCTGGAATGGTGGGTTGGGGCAGCTGAGGCAGGCCGGCGGTGACGGCAGGGATCTGGAGGGTGATGTAGGACACGGAGGGTGGCAGAGTGGAGGCTGCGGTTGGCGTTTCCAAAAAACACTGCTCTACAACCCTCAGGCCCGGCACTGACTCTGTGGCAGCTATGGCTGCCCCAGGAAGGAGCGAAGGGGCAGGGGGAGAGGTGTTGACCTGCAGTAGGGCTCCGTTCACCCTCACTCCGGCACCGACCTCCGGTGAAGGCTGAACGATCACAGCTTCAGAGGGTTGTTTCCCAGCGTTCGCTTCCTTCCCTGCAGGGCATAGCACGTTCCCGTTTGAGTAGACAATGATTCCCTTTGGGAGCTGTTGAGTGGGCATAACCTTGGCCACCGTGGCACAGCGCTGTTTGCCCTTCCAGTGGATGGTGGGGTCTTCCAGGAAGTTGATGTCATGGGCTTTCAGAAGCTCAATGTAGTGGCTGCTCTCTTTCCGCATCTCCTCCATCTGACGCCGTAGTCGACGGATCTCCTCCGCTGCAGAGACAAAAGAGACAAATCAGTGGTGCAAAGACACAAACATGCACACAGAATAGAATACATAGTGTAATACCAAACAGCGAAAAATGGGGAACATCTAGTGCATGCTACTGTTGTTAGTATATACTTAAAAAACATTCATTGCTACTGTATGTGCAAGTGACAAACAAAAAGTATAAGGAGGGCTAAGTATAACCTATGCTCATTGCAGTCTGACGTGTCGCGGGTTCGAATCCCGATCCCGGCGACCTTTGTGTGTTACCCCTCGTCTCTATCTCCCCATTTCCTGTCTGTATACTGTTAACTATCAATAAAGGCCAAAAAAAACTAAAACTATGAGTCCAGTATTTCTTTCACTTCACCTTGCACTTTATCGCCTCCTTCCAGAAGCATTGTGTCATTTTGTTTCTTCAGGTCATTGATGTAGCGAAAAGCCTGGTCCAAGATCATGTTTTTACTCTGAAGACAAGAGGATAAATGTTAACATCTAAAGCCCCCGACCAACTCTGACACAAATCTGTATCACAATTACCGTCATTTGAATGTGACAGGGAAATGGTGCCTGTGTCTCACCTGTTTCAGAGCCTGGGAACATGGCAGAAGGTTGCCAATGCGATTAATTCCAGCATTGATCTTTTCTTTCCTGTGTCTCTCAACTAAAATAAAAGCAAGTACTTTATTTATTTTTAGGTACAACTAAAATGGTTCTAGTAGTTAAAACAATGTTCACTGGCTCTGCAAACGAGAAGAACACCAATGCACAACATTATCTCACCTGCATTGTGAGATTCTTTGTTTTTCTTCTTTCTGAAAAACAGAATTAAGATTACAAGTCAAAGTGAAGCTGTTGTGACAGGCTTTCAATGGCTTCATTGAACTCCCTCCTCTGATGTTGTTTAATCTTAATAATAATCACAATAAAGATGATGTTTTCTCATAAATCCATACTTAGGCTTGCGTCCAGGGGTCTGGGTCTCGGTCATCTCTGGCATCCTGTCCCAACAGTTGCCTAAATCCCTATATGATAGGGTAACACATTCACCAGCTGGACCTCAAATGCTGGACCCTTCCCTGACCAATCTGCAAACAAAAAGATTTGGCATCAGGGTGACATGAATTATAAATCTGCCCTAGGCAACAGTGCCACGTCAAATGAAGACATCTGTATTCAATGTTGAGTAATGTAATCATTTGCTGTGATATGATTTGAAGTAGGAGCTGTGGGATATTGTATGCTTTGCTAGCCTTGGATCAAGACTATCATACATGTATTTTATCGAGTCTGACTTTTACTTTCGTATCATAGATAGATAAACTTTATTTCAGACACAATAGGTCCATGTAAAAAAACATGGATACAAACAGACAATAACAACACAGAGATAGCCTGAGTACCAGACTGATTTCACTCCATAAAGCCCAGATCAGTAATAAAAACGTATAATCATAGCCTCCAGTGTTTCCAGAAGCATGAGGAACCTAGTATCACTGTGTGATTCCTGTTAAGGCCATGATTCATATATTTTTTTACTCCATCAGTCTGTACATGACTCTAAACATAAAATTCCACAATACAGCATCATATCATAGATATGCAAATGTAAAAATCGATCAAATACATCTATGATGACAGTCTGGATCAAAGACTAATGCTTTGCAAGACAACGTTAAGTTTCCAACCAGCTAACAAGGTAATGGAGACAGATTAACAAAGCCAGACAGCTATAAATCCACCAACTATCTATTGTGCATATTTCATGAAGTGTGTGACAATGACAAAAATACATGACTGTTTTAGTTTTAGCTTAAAAACAGACAACCTGGGTATTTATGCATCAAACTAGCCCTGTGTCTTGCTAGCTACCCAGCTAGCAGTGTTGCCATATTCTGTGAAAGAAATAAGCAGCCAGGTCTAGGAAAACAAGCCCAAAAGAAGCAACTATAGGCCACAAGAGCACTTTATCGGCTATTTGAAAATAGCCTACTTAGATCTGCTTTTTGAACTCGTGAAATAAAATGTTGAATATTCTTTGAAACATTCTAACAACCCAAATGCTCCCCTGGGCACGAAACATTTATGAAAATATTTGAGAACTACTGGTTTAACCAATAATTAAAAACTTTGAAAGGGCGCCTAAATAAACAAGTACACTTTAGAAACAAGCCCAAAAAATAACGCAACTCGCAACTACCAATATTTACAAGCAACTTCACAGAAACAAGCCAGAGGTCGCTTATAATAAGCCGACATGGCAACACTGCTAGCTAGTACCGAATTAGCTTAGCCTTCCCCTACCGTTGGCGACAGTACTGTAAAAACAACAAAAGCCAAGGACAGATCCCTGCGGGCGTGCGGTGCTTAGCTTAGCAACTGATGCGACTTCCCACTGACCTGCAGTAGCCTCAACATTTCAGGGACCTTGTGCCCTGGACTGTCCAAACTTTGGGGTTTTGGAGCTAGCTGGGCTAGCAGAGCATTCAACTCAACTCTCTCACAACAATCCACACCAGTGTTGCCGGATATTGTGAGAGAAACAAGGAAACCGGTCTAGGAAAACAAGCCCAAAAGCAGCAACTTAGGCCACATGAGCACCTTAAACCTATGATCTACGAGCTCACAACGGGTGGCGTTGTGAGCTTGTAGATCTGCTATTTTCCAAAAGAATCTTGAAGAAATTTTGAAAAATGTGGAATCTTTTTTGAAACATTTTAACAACACAAATCTGGCACAAAATGTTTTCAGATGGGGGTCCGTGGACAACACACTATATAAATACATATTCATTTGGGGGTCCTTGACTTGAAAATGTTTGAGAACCACTGCTTTATAAACAAAATTAGGAAACAAGCCCAAAATAAGCAACTGCACTTTAGAAACGAGCAAAAAAACCGCAACCACCAATATTTAACAAGCAACTTTACAGAAAAACAAGCCCTAAGTCGCTTATGATAAGCAGACATGGCAACTCTGATTCACTCACCATCAAACACAGCGCTGAAAGGGAGGGTTCTGTGGTGCTGCCAACCAATGGCATTTTCGATGTTGGAAGTATGGGCCAATCGGTGTGCGTTAAGGGGAGACCCCAGTGGATAGCACTGGTTCTCAACTTGTGGGTCGGGGTCCCCACATGATTTTGAGTGGGTCCCCAGATAACAGTGAAGCGACAATTTAAGGACTTTTAAAACATGTATATTAAAAAAGAAATCAAGTGAAAAAAGGCCATTACTGCATCAACTGTAATCAACAACCTATACAATAAAAACTGGTCAAATATTGGCCAAATTATCAAACGATATAAGAAAGGCCAAAATTGTGAAAACAGCCGATCTACAAGCTCACAGTTGTGAGAATTGAATGAATCAACTGCTATCAACTCCTACATTCCAAGTGCTTTTCAGAGTTGGGGGGGTACCTAGCTCTGGTCCATAGCCTAGGAAGGAGTTCTCCTTCTAACGGCTATGGACCAGAGCTAGGGGTTACCCAGTTTAAATATGATTCTTTTGGCGGGTCATGGCTTAAAAGGTTGAGAGACACTGCTGTATCTCCACTACACATACTACACTTTCTGTAAGAAATATAAATCTATCCTTGCATCATTGTAAACAATAATGTATTGTATTGTTTGGATGAATACTGTTCTTCAGGTCCCCGGTACTGTATGAAGGGCAAATAATGCAAATTAATGCAAATAGTATTTCCTTTATTTAGAGGTTAAAAAGTCTTACAATATAGAGCTCCAGAAAAGATAAAATTCTTCAAAGAAAGAAAAAAAAAACATGCTTATACTACAGTGGAGAGGACACACCTCTCCCAGCATGCAGAGGGTCAGAGCTTCCCCTGGGCAGTGTGTTCGGCTAGAGAAGCCGTACTAAGCAGATATCCAGACTATAGAGCAACCTCCCACCACCAATTAATGGGAATAGGTAATAACAGAGGTAGACTGACATAACCAGTCCAGAAAGTGAGTAACCTTGAAGCGACTGGATTTCCGATGGGTGGCTAGTGCTACATAAGGGGCCAAATTAAACACACATCCATGCATCCAGAGACAGTCTACTACCCCCTCTCAAGCACTGGAAAAAAAGAGGGGGGAAAAGCACAAGCGCTGATGTAGATGGTCATTGTATTGGGGTAATTAATTGCAATTGACCACTTGTTGACTGTTACCAATACTGGACATTCTGGTGTACCATTTACAAAAACACATTTCCAAAACAGTTATTGTATGTTTTGTTGAATTCTCTCCCCTACTATTGTGAGCTCTTCAGTGAATATTGATATACTTTCTGCTGTATCAAAGCCAGGGGAACCTCTGAGCCATTAACCACCTCAATGTAAAAAAAAAGAAAAAGCTGATGGAGAATTCATTTTAACAGGCTGAAAAACAAAATCATTCAGAAAACATGAGTGATGACCATCTCTTCCCACCACCTCCTTTCTCAAGTCCATTCGGAGGCAGGTAATTTCTGCTCTCCTCCTCTAGACTAGCAGAGCTGTGGATGTGACATTTCATCAAGGCATGGTACCACAAGTTTCACACAGCATATTGCCAGAAGAAGAAATGGTTGGTCTCATCCACTGGTCAAACTCTTCCCACAGGTCCCTGGGTTCAGGTGGTGAGGGGATGGATCTCCGAGTGTTCCAAATGTCACTGACAACTTGGAACGATTGCTCCAAGCTTATCCGTTGGGACTTTGTTTGGCAATGGTGGTCTCTCAAAGATTTTCCAACTTCAAATCAACTTTTTTCTTTCGCCTGAACAGTAGACATTATGTCCCCTTCATTTTAGAACCATGTTAAAACAACTCAAATATGAACAGTATGAATTGCAAGCAGCACCAAACCCCTTCCACCAAGCCTTAAACGGACTGAAGTTGGCTGCAGGAACACTGCATTGGACCTTGTCTACAGGAACACTTTCTTTTGGCTTCTGAACATATTGTCATTTTCAAATATCTAAATGCAAAAAAAAAAAAAAGGGGGGGTGGGGCGGGGGGGGTGATGAAATAAAACAAGATGCAAAATTAAGGGGACCCTTTGTAAAATAAACAGCATTTTTGTACTTTAAATTTGTTTTTCTCTTATTAAAGTCCTTTGAAGAAAATGTTTGATGTGTCGACCCTGGGGCATCTGTCACAGTTCTGTGTCTGTGGAGGTGGGCACAGTCATGCCCTTTCCAAAAGCCATGCCCTCTACTCTGCCTTCTGCAGCTCTCCAGCGGGGGGTGGACACAGGCTGCGCAGACTTTTCTGCAGCACGTGGGCATCTGCGGGCTCTATCCTCTTGTAGTAATTCTTCTTTGTTTCGATGATCTCAAAGCCAAATTTCTGGTAAAAGTCAATGGCTGACTCATTGCTGATCTGCACATGACTGCAGGGAAGGGAGATTCAGGGTTAGTGACAGAAAAATGAAGTGTCAAAAATCACTTTAGTTAATTAACTTTGTTGGGTGAATTTGTGTTTATGTGAAACCAAACAGTCTAGGGGTGTAACGATACAGTCGATTTTAATTTCAACAATCGAAGTATTTCGATGTGTAAACAGCAACATATAGTATCGTTTGATTTTGTATCGTATCGTTTTGCAACACAAATAAATCGGTATCGAATCGTTTTGCAATGCAAATAATCGATTGTATCAATACTAAGTACTTGTGCGTTGTATTTAGCAATTTTAAGAAAAAAGAAAAAGAGGGGTTTAATTACTTTTCCATTCCATATAGCTACACTTGGTCTATCTGTAAATGTGTGTATTCTGTGTTCATGTCAAGGTGCGGGTTTGTCCATATGTGTTCAGTCCATTTATTTGCCAGAGAATCACTGTGTTTACTTATTTATATCCATAATAATAAATGTTTCCCATAAAAAACATGCACTCTCCTCCACAGATTTTTGCTAAATAGTTACTGTATCGATTTTAAACCATTGAATCGTATCGCCATGACTGAGCCAATGTCGTCCATGTATCGTCAACCATGTATCGTGATGCGTATCGCATCGCTGTTAAAATTTATTGTTACACCCCTACAACAGTCTGTCAGTCATACTCACAGGTAAATGTTGTCAAAGGTACCATCCTTCTCACAGATGTTTAGCACGTGATTAAGCATCTTTGTACCTAGAATGAGAGTACAGTACAGTTTTTTATAACAAAACCCAAGTGAAGTCCACTGCTAGTCTTTGGTTCTCGAAGTTGGGGTCCGGGGACCCCCAGGGGTCCTTGAGAGGGTTCAAGGGGGTCCCCTGCTAAATGACTTAATATAGCATCAAAAGCAGTTTAATCACTTTAATCCTATATACATCAGCTATTGACTATAGCCGATCTACAAGCTCACAGCGCGTCACGATGCGTTGTGAGCTTGTAGATCTGCTATTTTTTTAATAACGTATAAAGTGGAAAAATGACAATGAAAATTTGAGAACCAAAGGTATAGATAAATACTCAACACTGTACCTATTCCTAGTCTACGGTAGGGTGCTAGGCAGCCGAGTGTCATGATGTACAGTCTCTTCTGGTTCTGGGAGTGATCCACTCTGCAGCAGACAGCGCCCACTGCAATGTCATTGAAGTATGCTGAAGCACAAAAAAGGAAGAAGGTGAAGCTTAAGTGTAATCAATAGGCAGGGAATCCCCAACTACTTTTATCCTAGCTTTATGGAAATATAGAAAATTACTAATAGATTGGTCAGTGCAACCGTTTGCTTTGATGACACCAGTTATGTGCAACTAGGCAAGTGCTAAATTATTTTAACACATTGGGTGCCAAAACCGTATATATACGGTTTTGCGCATACTAACGTTGAGTGCCAAAACCGTATATATACGGTTTTTGAAAAAAAAAAAAAAAAAATTACTTTTTTTTTTTTCCTTCACAGCAACAGGAAATATCACTCCTACAAGATTTAGACTCCAATCCACCTCCTGGTTAACTTATGACTTCAAAAACCTGTATCTCGGCTCCTGTGCACTTTTTTTTTTTACAATGTTAATTTAACTATTTTCAACAGGCTGCAACTATGGAATGGATTTCCGAATGTTTTAAATTTTTTCCCCCCGATTGTACGAGACCTGTATGTGTGTAATGAGGGGATCACCGTGAGGACGGTGATCACTGAAAATATTTTGTGACTACTTGAAAAAGGTTCAAAATGTTTAAAAAGTCCTGGCACTCAAAGTATAATATTTTAATAAACCTCTGGCACCCAATGTGTTAAGGTTAGATATTGTGAAGGAAGGGAAATGCTTTTAACTTTTCTTAAGTTCAGTACATGGCCCACACATTATCTTCTTGGGCAGTGGTTCTCAAAGTGGGGTCCGAGGACTCCCAGGGCTCCTAGAGGGGGTTCCCCAGGTAAACGATTGATAGTTGGACCCTGGAGATAAATGGACCTTTACAGGTCTGTAACTACAAGAGGTTCAATGAACCATTTGTACACTCTCCGAGTTATGGGGGTCCGCTGCCTAATGCATACCAAACTGGGGGTCCGTGAAATAAAACAGTTTGAGAACCACTGTATTAGGTGATCTTATTTGTACATAAGACCAGGAAGAAAATGTGGCTGATGGAAATTCCTACTTTATGTGCAGAAAAACCTGAAATGTAACAAATATATTTTTGGTGAGCTGGATGTCATGTCAGCTTATCTAACTCACCTAGCTTGGCAAGCTCCCCCACTTCCAGAACATCTTTGTAGAACTTGTCATTGTAGCTGACAGGGAAGATGACCTGGTTCAGGCGTTTCAGCTGCTTAATGTTGTGGGGCGTAACATCCCCCAGCTCGATCCGGCTACTGGAACAAGAGCAAAACGGTCACAAAGACTGGCAAAGTTGGCAAGTTAGTTACAAACCTAAGACACGTTGACAAAAAACATGCATGAATACACCGCTCACTGTACAACATCGAAAATGCAACAAAATATACAAGTCACGTCAACACAAAATTGGCATACGGCTGCTTCAAAAGTATTTGAGGGTTACACATGGGTTTTGCAAGAGGATAGGAATGGATAGGGTTTTTTCTTTTTTCTAAAAAAAGATTATTTGGATCTACTTGAACCTACTTCAGCCAATCCAGATGCACAGACAGACATCTGCACCTCCTCATGCCAACAAAGCCTGACAAGACATGCATTTGCCAGAATTTCAGTCCAGTCAAAGAACGCCAGCACCTTACAACCCAGCCCACACTTACACCATAACATGAACATGACATGGTCAAATCTATTTCTTATTGATAAACTAATGTGTGAAGTACACATTTATACATTTCATGACACTTTAATAAAACTTTACGTGGATTCAAGCTGTAAGTTGTGTTCATTGGTGAGAAGCCTAAAGAGTTCATAGTATTTATAGGGCAACTGCACATGCAATATCTCTGTGCCGCTGCCAACAGCTGTCGGTCACGTGTGGTGTGATGTTCACCAGGTGGTCTGGTCACTGGTCTCACCGGGCAGCAATGACAGAATAACTTTTCCCGATGTTTCGCCCAGGTGGACAGTGTTTTGAGGTTAACTTTAGGCATAATTTCTGTGAGGTTAGGGTTAGGCATAGTGTTTGTGACGTTAGGGTTAGTTATAGTGTTTGTTAGGTTTAGGCACCGTTTTTGTGAAGTTTGATGTCAGGGTTTAGGCGCAACCTGGGCGACAAACCAATGAAAGAGGGAGTCCCTGACAGCAACAGAGCCATAATTTCAATCATAGACGACTGACAATCATAATGAAAAAAACTTGATTTTTTTTAAGTCAAGTCAACTCAAATGTACCACAGTCCAGTGTAATGCAAAATTGTGACTAGAAATCACGACTGTCAGCTATTGACTGGGTTACTTTTGACTGGAGTTTAATGACAGTGGTAACGTTACGATAACGTTCTGGGGGCGACAGTTAGTTATCCACCTGACCATCATAGTACTTGGCCAGCACTGGCCAATCTTGCCAGGTATCATGATGGACCAGGTCACGTGGATAACTAACTGTTGTTATCTGATGAATGACTGGCTAGTCATTCACCAGATAACAAACTGCCTGTACAATTAAAGCTGGCACGGACTTGAAGCAGCGAACCCAGATGTTAGCCTACTATGCACTCTGTTGCTAATAGCTTGGCTAAAGTATGTTGACTAGCTCAGCTAACTAGCCGCGCAGATGAACGGCCGGCGGTAAATAGTTAGCTTAGCTTCCTCGTTAACCACGCGACGGCCATTAGCTACTGTTAAGCAGCGACCCGACTTCAGCCTTCACCATGCAGCCAGGTGCTGCCATTTGCACATTTTATACAACAATAATGAAAAGAGCTTAGCTTGCCGACTAACAAGAAAGGACACCAAGGATAAGACCATGATGTCACTACAAACGGATCAGGAAGTATCAGTGGTGGAAAAAGTAGTGGAAACGAGCCCAAATAATCAGCTACACTTTAGAAACAAGTCCCCAAAAACAGCAACCACCAATATTTACAAATAACTTCACAGAAGAACAAGCCAAATTCGCTTATAATAAGCGGACATGGCAAGCATGCACCCATTTGGAATGAAGTACTTCCGCAATATGACGCGTAGTTATGACGTCACGGACTATACCTTGGTGTGTTTGTCCCAGCTATCAGTTAGCCTCGTAGCCTCCTCCTCCCCGCCTCTCCCCCCCGTTAGAAAATGAGACATGGTAAAAAAAAACTTTACTCTTGCTACCTCTTCAAGTCGTGCCTCTAAACGCTCGTACTCACCCTTTCATCGTGAAACCTCTATTATTCCGTTCGTTTCGATGTGTTTGAAGTTGAGATTCGTTTATGTCCGAGAGAATCGTTTTGGAAGACTTGTTGGGGTCGGGGTTACCTCCCGTTTTACCCTCCACATGTAGCTACTACTGGGCGATGCTAACACAGTTAGCCACACGACTGTCAACCTCCGTTGCCAAATTGTGCGAGAGAAATAAGCAACCAGGTCTGTGAAAACAAGCCCAAAAGAAGCTATTGGCCACACTTTAAACCTATATTGGCTATTTGCAAACAGCGGATCTACAAGCTTGTAGATCTGCTATTTTCAAAAACTCTTGCAATAAAATGTGGAATATTTGGAATATTCTTTGAAGCATTCTAACAACACAAATGCTCCTTGCCACAAAACATTTTCATGAAAATGAGAACCAACCAATTGGTTTAAAACATAATTACAAAAATTTAGAAGCAAGCCTAAATAAGCAACTACACTTTAGAAACAAGCCCCAAACCCGCAACCAGCGCAACTATCAATTTTTACAAGCAATTTTACAGAAAAACAAGCCCAAAGTCGCTTATAATAAGGGGACATGGCAACGCTGCATACGACCGTCAACCCTGACCTGCGCATGCGCAACTTGGGGGTACCGCATGCATGCCTTCTGTCACTACTTTCACTTTCTTGTGGGATTTGATTGTAACCATTTGTGGAAAAATCTTACTAAATGTGACCGATCTGGTGGACACGTATTTTCTTTTAATATGATATAAAAAATATAAATTCAGGAAATGGAAAAGAAGGAATCCCCTAATAAACCTAAAGACAATGTCTATTATTGTTTGCAAACGTTTCATATCTGTTATTATGACTGTAAAAATGTAAAATTACATGAACCCACCACCCACCCCCATTTTGGATCAAACGTCAGCGCAAAGATGTTCAGCTGACTATGAGAGGAAGGCTAGAGCCGGTTCAAATTCTTGTTATTAAAAGACATAATACACGTACATTATTCCATTAGGAAACAAATACCCCAACACGTATGAAAAAAGAACAAGTAAACTTCATGTCTGAACCTGAAGACAAACAGTGACTAAGCCCTGATACATGACTGTCATATAAGTCATGGATGATCTTCAAAATAGTGTTTGCACTTTCTGCTTTTTTGGTCCGTATATCTACAGGAACGTTCAGATTTCAAATATAAAGTGCTTTCCCCATGGCCACGGATGTTACAATTATGTACGGGCCCTCAGAAGTAGCCGTATGTTGCGTATTGTTCAATAAAAAGCATTTTAACCCGATCGGTGGCCATTTTCTCCGTAATTTACTCATGCTTTCAACTACGTGACCTTATCGGTTGGGGGGTGTTGCACTCTGATACATTGCACTTTATGAGAAAATGGCCACCGATCGGATTAAAATGCTTAAATTGTATTGAACAATACGGAATGTACGGGTACTTCTGATTCTGATGACTCGTACATAATTCTAACATCCGTGGCCATGGGGTAAAGCACTTAATATTTGAAATCTGAACGATTATGTAGATCTACGGGCCAAAAAGAGAGGAAGTGCAAACACTATGTTGAAGTTCATCCATGACTGTCACAAAATATGACAGTCACGTATCAGGGCTAATTTTGATGCCAATACTTGCACTTTTACTCAAGTACATTTTCAATTCCAGACTATTACTTGTAACAACAGAGTATTTCTACATTGCAGTATTGATACTTTTACTTAAGTAAAACAAATGTGAGTACTTTTTCCACCACTGCATGGAGAGGACACGACACGCTCATGTTTTGTATATAATCTTTGCGGCAGGAGCCAGAATGGCAGCCGTTAGTTGCAGCGGTGCAGCAGCAGCAGTGTTGCCATGTCGGCTTATTATAAGCGACTTTTGGCTTCTTTTTCTGTAAAGTTGCTTGTAAAAATGTGTTAGTTGCGTTTTTTTGGCCTCGTTTCTAAAGTTTACTTGCTTATTTAGGCTTGCTTCCAACATTTTTAATTATTTAAACCAGTGGTTCTCAAATGTTTTCATGAAAAATGTTTTGTGCAACTGCCAGGGAGCGTGTGTTGTTATAATGTTTCAAAAACGTTCCAAATATTCCACATGTTATTGCAAGAGCTTTCAAAAAATAGCTGATCTACAAGCTCACAACGCGTCACATCGCGACGCGTTGTGAGCTTGTAGATCAGCTTTTTTTAAATCCGATAAAGTGCTCATGATGTGGCCTAGTAGTTGCTTCTTTTGGGCTAGTTTTTATAGACCTGGTTGCTCATTTCTCTCACAAAATCTGGCAACACTGAGCAGCACCAGTCAAGTGAATGAAGTCAGCTGACCAACCATTTACTGTCACGCATCGCATCGCATCTCATCTCATTTCTCCCGACGAGGCAGCGACACCACCAAACCACACAGTCATTTTCACAAGGTAACGTTCATCTCTAACCAGTGGGTCTTATTATTCTGTGATGATGTTGTTTGACTAGATATTGCGTCTAATTTCGGGTTGATCGTGATTTAATTCATCCAAAATTTCGCCAAAATGGCAGAGCCAGCGATGTTCTGCAAGGCCAAGGCCATCATATCATGTTTGTCAGTATGTATGACTGACATATATGTAAATACAAGTAGCCTAATACTGCTGTATCACTTACTGTAAAAGATAATTATAAATAAGTCAACTAACGTTTAGAATTGTGCAGAGCCAGTATGTCACATTTTGTGGCTTGTTGGTGAGCTGTGATCGCTGTGTCACTGTACAGCGTAATGTATTGCTTTTACTCAGTAAAGCTGAACGTTTTGCATGTTAAGGTCATGATCATGCATCGACATGGATCTACTCAATATCCCATGATGCCACTGCCATGATGGCAGGCAATCATTCTCTTGTATAATGTTTCATATGGTTTCTGCTTTGTGTTTGCATTCGACTGTCAGTCTGTCTCGGCCTATGTTATCATTTTAGTGTCATGTCATGTGACCTGGCTGCGGGTTGTGGTTCACACACAGAGGTTATTTAACAAATTAACATCAGCATGTCAGGAATGGATGTTGCTGTGCATGCATGGCCATCTCACTTACATGCAACATTTTTGTTTGATTGAATACTTTATTAACAGTTTGCAAAAAAGGTACAGTGGTACAGATTTATACTAAAAGGATAAACCCCCCCAAAAAGCCCAAGGGCTTATTTCCATTGAGGTCCTGTGTATTCAATTCATCGAGACATTTAAAGACAAACAATAATATACAATGATATGCAAAACATCATGTACGAGTAGTAATAAAATAGAAAAATATATACAGTAAACATGACTGTGTAAAGTTCTTGCGTGGGCTCTGATCACTGCACCTAAAAAATATCTGCGTTTCAGTGCTATCATCATTTATAAAATGACAATAGACTTGTAGTTGTAAAGGCCTAACAATTCTCAATATGTTAGGTCTCTAGGACAAGTGCATTTACTTGTACAGTACAGTAGTACTGTACACATTAACCTAAGATGACAAAATGTGCTTAAACAATTTCTTGCTCTGGCTCTGAACAAGAGAAATGTTGGTGTTATTTTTTCTTGGCTATTGAGTATTAACATTTAATGGGGGTGGACTGGGGGGGTACATTACATTTCTCTACTCCTTGTTGAAAAGCTTATGATCAAATTGGAAATTACAACTGAGGCGAAATAGTATTAGTTATACAGAGGGAGCAGGTGAGTAAGCGCCTTGGACATTTTTTCCAAAAAACTAAGTGTTCGGGATTTTTTTATTTTATTTTTACACACAAACTCACACTCACACTCACACTCACACTCACACACACTCACACTCCTTGGACTTCCCAGTTTTAGTCCACTACATCTTTCCACTTCCTCAATCAGGTTCGTTGCAGTCATGTGCCAGTATCATGTGATGGTGTGTTATGTCTATAGGTTCTTCTTACCATGAACCTCATTTAGATGGAAATTATCAGGCAAAATGATTAAATTATTGTGCCAAGATTTATGATCTAAGAACATTTTTATTATGAAATAATAAGCAATAGAGTAAAGCTGTGTAGAGTTATTCATTATTATTTGTTTCTTTGAAGGTTAGTGTCTACAACAGGCATGATCATTGTTATGTGAGTGTATCAATCCAGTGTATGCCCTGTTTTGTGGTGGGTCTTAACTCGTTCTTTTTGAGTGGGTAGGTGCGGAACTGTTTATTATTTTATAAAGAAAGTCACAAGAACAAAACCCCAAATAGATAAGTTTAAATTATCTGAAAAACATTGATTTTCCAGCTGATCCAGGAGTACCACCAATACTTTCATTAGTTATATAACATTTTTCTCTATTGAGCACCTGGTTGTTTTTCTCTTCTTTTTAACTTTTTAATTGTCTGTTCATATCCCCAGAGTGAGAGTCATAGTTCTTTGACAGAACTATGACTCTCTATGACTCCATGGTGTTATACCCTACCCAAACACTATTGAGTGTTTTATTGAAAGGACTTCTTATGTGTGAATCTGAAATGGAGCAAAAGCCTAATGAATGACTGAAAGTAAGGTAATTCGATCTAGCCAAGGTCCATGTGTTTTATTGATCATTGTTGTTGTGCTACAACTATGATGAACAAGCATGCAGCCTTTATATGTCTTTGGAAACAAGCAACCCTTGTAGTTCCAGGAGAGACCTATTGATGGAGCTGCTTTATTACTGCACAGATGGCTCAAGCAACCTAGCGTAAAGGGGAGTATGAATATGTCAGTGGGAAGGACATAAAAAGGGCATAAGACGTGTGTGTGTGTGTGTGTGTGTGTGTGTGTGTGTGTGTGTGTGTGTGTGTGTGTGTGTGTGTGTGTGTGTGTGTGTGTGTGTGTGTGTGTGTGTGTGTGTGTGTGTGTGTGTGTCAGGACAGACAATGAGCACGAATGTGTATACAATGCATCTCTATAGCTACAGTAAACATCATAGGATGAAAGTGGTTTTTGATGCTGCCGCAGCACCTGCAGTCAGATGCCTGTAATTAAGCCAGGATTGTATTCTGTCATGAGTCACGACTGACGACAGCATAGACTTCAGATTCTGCTGAATGCACAGCTTGTGTGGGTAGGATATTGTACAAGGATTGGGTCAGTGTGAGAGGGTAAATGTGTAAGAACAAAAGGGAATCACATTTGAAATGTATTATATACTACGTGCTGTATATGTGAAGGAGAAAGATGATGCATCCTCCATCAGCATTGCATATTGTGTACCCTCAGTGCTGCTAGTGTGGGATTCCCTTCTAATGTTAGCATGCTGCGTCACACTGACTACTACTACCAGCCCTGGAGGACACGTAGCCAAAGCAGGCGTGAGGGAGAGTGCTGGCGCTGTACTTGTGTCCTACTTTGGACTCCCTAATGCTGAAATTTTGAAGTAACGATTCACAAGTCACGATTATAGCTGCAGCTAACTCAATATCACCATAAAGGGAAAGGATAAGACACATACAGACTGCTGGCTAGGCAAATGATCCATGAGGATCAAGTGATTGTGATATCCATGAATGCAATTCATGAAATGGTTTGATTTAGTTACAGTCAGTGTGCGGATGATGATGATCATGATAATAATAATTATAAAAGTCTGCAGTAAATAACAGTATCAGCATTGTAGCAATACATATTTTTTAAAAATGTATGAATCGAAGAAAATGTATTGATTCATTGGTTGTAATTAGAAAAGCCTGTTACAAAAAAACTGAAGAAAATATTTTTGTACTGGTATTGAAACATTGTGTGTGTGTGTGTGTGTGTGTGTGTGTAATTAATAAACAAGGTTAGCCACGGAGATAAATATAATTGCAGTCATTAGTTGCACAGATTGAAAGGGCATGAAATTAAATCGACACCAATAAGGAAGTGAAGAAAATAGCAGCAAAATTCCATTATTTGGACTCCAGTACCTTTTCCTCTATTGCATAATGCTTCTCTTACTACATCTTTTTGTTCTTCTATTCCCAGTCAAAGATCAGCCAGTTAAGATGGACATGTCCAAGCTGCCCAAGGTCCGAGATGAGGAGAGAGAGAGCGAGTTTGGATACGTCCATGGAGTCTCCGGACCAGGTTAACACTGGCACACTTTCACAGCACAATCGCTATTTCCATTCATTCTCTATCCATCTTTTATTCATTCCACAACAAATTTCAGATAACAATGTTTGGATCTGATGGAGATTACACCAATCTGCTTTTTTTTTTGTACTTATAATGATTAAGTACATAAAACATGGTGGAAAAGTAATTACAACAAGAATAAAAGTAGGGGAAAACTGGTTATTGTTCGTTAAGAAAAGTCTCAAACTTGTTAACTTAATGAATAATAATCTACATAAATTTTTTTTTATCCACACGAGAGGATTCATTATGTGATTTTAAAAGTAAGGTTTCTACTGCATACTTGACTCAGTATCCATGTCTAATCTCTAGGGGTGTGCCGATATATCGTCCCGCGATATATCGCGATACGTTTTCGTGACGATATGTATCGTTTTGAGAAAAAAAAAATATCGTTTTCAAAAAAAAAAAAAACTTTTTTTTTTTTTTTTTTTTTTTTTTTTTACAATAATAATAACCAGGCATGCAAACAGCCCCGAGGTGAAAAGGGTGACAACATCAGTGTTGGAATAGTTACTACAACATAGTAATATGTTACTTATTACATATTACTTGTTTAAAAAGTAATGTAGTTACTTTACTTATTACTCCCTGCCAAAAGTAACTAGTTACTTATTACTTAGTTACTTTTTTTTCCTCGCCCCCAGTAATTGCATCCTTTCTCCCCAAAAGTCTGACTTTGCATTTTCAACATTAGCAGTTGTTTTTTTCTCTTTTCTGCAGCCTACATTGTAAAATCCTCATTGTTGATTTAAAGGGATATTTCACTTTCAAAAAAACCTTTGATAATTTTATCGTCTACTCAGGCTTTTGTGAACCCCCCAGACAGTTTTTAAGTTGCTCGATTCAGTATTTAGATATTTGATATTCATTTTATCACACACGCCCCCTTCCTATACAAACCCATTGTAACTTCAAACTCCATTTTAACCATGTTAGATTCATCAAAAACACCCGTCCTTGGTTCTGGTGACTCATACCGCCCCCCTAATACGTGAGGGGGCCGTGTTTTTTCAATTACTTTTTTCATTTATTTTTAATATTTTTTTTGGAAAATGAAAAAAAATAAATAAAATAAATTAAAAAAATAATCGGAAAAACACGGCCCCCTCACGCATTAGGAGGGCAGGGTGAGTCACCAGAACCAAGGACGGGTGTTTTCGATGAATCTAACATGGTTAAAATGGAGTTTGAAGTTACAATGGGTTTGTATAGGAAGGGGGCGTGTCTGATAAAATGAATATCAAATATCTAAATACTGAATCGAGCAACTTAAAAACTGTATGGGGGATTCACAAAGGCCTGAGTAGACGATAAAATGACCAAACGTTTTTTTGAAAGTGAAATATCCCTTTAACTCTGAAAAGTGTTCTGTACACATGACGGATCCATTTGGTTCTATTTGTACACTCATTTCAATTATATTAACACTAAGACTTTTACTGAGTATGAATTCATAACTTACAGACTAAATGAAAACCATTTGACTATGAATTGAATACTAAGGACCTCAATGGAAACAAGACCGCAAGGACTTTTTTGGAAGTATTTTAAATGTATTTCATGTATTTTTTGCCTAAAAAAATACATGAAACCCAATACATGAAAACAACAAAGGATCAAATAAACACACTCAAACCCAGAGTACCACCAAGGCTCGTGAAAAAAAGTAATAAGTTACTTTTTGAAAAAAAGTAAAGGTAATAATATTACTCAAAACGTGAAAGTAATTAGTTACGTTACTAGTTACTGGGAAAAAGTAATAATATTACTTTAAGTTACATATTACTTTAGTTACTTTCCAACACTGGACAACATGTTTTTTTTTTCGGGTCAGGTATCACACTATTGCCCTATTTTGATTCAAAACGGCTATTGTAACTGAAAAGCTACAAGTTCGCATATCTGAATAATGCAAAAACAGAATTATTTGTTTGCATTTGCTTTTTTTCTCCCCCATATATTTTTCATAATAAAAAAAGTGCGTATCGTATCGTATCGAAATCGTATCGAAGTTGTGAGCCAAATATCGTATCGTATCGTTTGGTGAAAAAAAAAAAAAAAAAAAAAATCGGCACACCCCTACTAATCTCTAATCTATCCATTGCAGTAAGTATTCACATTGGCAGGTCAGGCCCCTCTATCATTTTACAGTACTATATTGACTGGTTGTTTTTCCTGTTTTCTCTAGTGGTGACAGCCACGGAAATGGCGGGAGCAGCCATGTACGAGCTGGTTCGTGTGGGCCACTCTGAGCTGGTAGGAGAGATCATCAGGCTGGAGGGAGACATGGCCACCATCCAGGTCTACGAGGAGACATGTATCTT
Organism: Gymnoscopelus braueri; assembly: GCF_963280865.1. Taxonomy (NCBI): domain Eukaryota; kingdom Metazoa; phylum Chordata; class Actinopteri; order Myctophiformes; family Myctophidae; genus Gymnoscopelus; species Gymnoscopelus braueri. The sequence goes on along the minus strand of NC_137623.1, from coordinate 24,866,367 downwards.
TTTGTCTGGCAGTATTGTTATGACACTTCTGTTCTTTGAAAAAAGGGAAACGACATGCACATCCCCTACCCAAGCTTGGGCAGGTGCTGAGCGACGAACAGTAAGCAGAGAAAAACAAATAAACGCTCGCACACCGAGAGCTCCAATGCGACGATGTTTTATCGCACCAAAAAAATCTGTGACGATTCAAGCTCAAAGTTCTTCCTTCCGTTAATTTGTTTTTCTCAGCCTTCTGTTCTCTGTCTTCATATCAGCCCCGTTTTACTGCAGCAGTTTTGTGTTCCTTAAAGGCTCTGGATAATTGATTTGAAATAGAAAAAAATTATTTATGATATCAAAATTAAGTATCCACCAAAAGTGAAAATACAAATTTTCTATTAGACCATTCCTAAAGACTGTGTAGGCATAGCAGATCCCGTTAGCCATTTTGGATATATTCTGCTTGAATGAGTTGTGTTTGAAACCTTGGTGTGTTTTCCTGAGCTGTGCTGCAGCTGGTGTAAGTGTGGGAGATCCTGTGCTGCGTACAGGGAAGCCTCTCTCCGTGGAGCTGGGCCCCGGATGCATGGGTTCCATCTTTGACGGCATCCAGCGACCCCTGAAGGATATCAATGACATGACACAAAGCATCTACATCCCACGCGGTGTGAACATTGGAGCCCTCAATCGAGATATTCAATGGGAGTTTACTCCCGGCAAGAGCGTGCGGGTATGGTTGTATTTTATGCAGAAATAATATTTGGTTTCCATTCAGATAATGAAACCGGCTTGTACAATCCATCTGTGCTTTCCTTCTTTCCTGCTGTCAGGTTGGCAGTCATATCACAGGAGGAGACATCTATGCGAATGTGTTTGAGAACTCCCTCATCAAGCACAAGATGATGCTACCACCAAGAAACCGAGGCACTGTGACCTACGTGGCTCCCCCTGGAAACTACAACGTCACTGTGAGTTCCTATCACCTACTACTATAGTTGTGCATTAAATATTTTTGTCACTTTCTCTTTTGTGTTAATGCTGCTGGTCTGTTGTGTGTCGGTGGGCATTTCTTGTATTTGTGCCTTGTGTGTGTGTGTCAGGATGTGGTGTTGGAGCTGGAGTTCGAAGGCGTGAAAGAAAAGTTTACCATGATTCAGGTGTGGCCTGTCAGACAGATACGTCCTGTCACAGAGAAACTGCCCGCCAATCATCCACTGTTGACAGGACAGAGGGTACTGGATGCCCTCTTCCCGTAAGTTTGTCCTCTTCTCAGAAATTTCTCCTGTCCAATTCACTCCCTTCACAGAGCGACACTACTGTGCCTCACACGCTTGCTGTAGCTCCTGCTCCGAATCGATGTTCTCATTTAAAATATTTTCCCATACTTCTGTGTCTGTGAAGGTGTGTTCAGGGAGGCACTACTGCCATCCCAGGAGCCTTTGGCTGCGGAAAAACTGTCATCTCCCAGTCCCTGTCCAAATACTCCAACAGTGACGTCATCGTCTATGTAGGCTGCGGGGAACGTGGTAATGAGATGTCTGAAGTACTGCGAGACTTTCCTGAGGTGCGTGGTTGTAGTCACTTCATGACCTTTTCACATAGCAGTTGTTTTCCTATTGGTGTTCAGAATGATTGACAGCATGTCTGGCCCATCAGCTGACAATGGAGGTGGACGGCAAGACTGAGAGCATCATGAAGAGAACGGCGCTTGTGGCCAATACTTCCAATATGCCTGTGGCTGCCAGAGAAGCTTCGATCTATACAGGTATATCTGTCAAGCTAACACACGCAGCTCACAATACACCAGCTGACCCTACTTGATCCAGGGGTATCTGTTTTGATTGCCTGGAAAGTTTAGAAAATGCTCTTGAATTAATCATAGTACTAGAAAAGTACAAAAGTTTTCAAGGACCCCCTCAAAAACGAGATGCTGCATCTCAAGAGGCTTATCCTCTTGTAAAATAAATGAATAAATAAATATCTTAAACCAATCCTGAACAATGAAACATCACAAGTAATACGGGGGAAACAATCACCTGCCTCATTTAGGAGATAATCAATGACAACCACAGATTGAATGCATTGTGAGAACCGTCTGTGTGCTGTGGATTGTGTGCTAACTGAGCATGTCTCATCAGGGATCACGTTGTCTGAGTACTTCAGAGACATGGGGTACCATGTGAGCATGATGGCTGACTCTACGTCTCGTTGGGCTGAGGCTCTCAGGGAGATATCTGGCCGTCTGGCTGAGATGCCTGCGGGTAAGTGTGGACGATAATGGGGAAAAAAATACACAGTATGGGGATTTTTAAAAAAGACACAAAATAACATGTCAGTCAAGCTAATTATGGCTTGCTGAATGAGAATTATATTTTAATATATAACTATATCTGCCAATAGACAGTGGCTATCCTGCCTACCTGGGAGCCCGTCTGGCCTCCTTCTACGAGCGTGCTGGAAGAGTGAAGTGTCTGGGTAACCCGGAGAGAGAGGGCAGTGTCAGCATCGTAGGAGCGTGAGTGTATCTCTTTACCACTAGAGGGAGTCGATGTACTCATCTCTGGACAGTGACAAAAATGGTCAAGTGATGTGTTTTGTGTCTCTTTAGTGTGTCACCTCCTGGTGGTGATTTCTCTGACCCTGTGACTTCGGCCACTCTGGGTATTGTGCAGGTAATTTATATTCCAATTACATATTAGACACTGGGAATACATACAAGATCACTGGGAATAATTTATGGCTGTAATCTATGTGACCTTTTTCATTTGCTGCGTTTCCATAATTTGAGGTATAATCGAGTTCTTATTGCACTCAAATTTTGAGAGGAATTCTTTGGTGTCCAATAAGATCGGTGTCGTACAAAGGCGTCTTATGTTTAACGTTATTATCTCACATGTCTTCAATTTGCAGGTGTTCTGGGGTCTTGATAAGAAGCTGGCTCAGAGGAAGCACTTCCCCTCTGTCAACTGGTTGATCAGCTACAGCAAATACACACGTGCTCTGGATGAGTACTACGACAAGCACTTCCCTGAGTTCGTGCCTCTCCGCACCAAGTGTAAGGAGATTCTGCAGGAAGAGGAGGACCTGGCTGAGATCGTACAGTTGGTTGGAAAGGTGAGTAAAGGGGGGGTGGGGGGGGGGGCAACTGTTAATTGAACTAATCAATTGAATTGATTATAGAACAATAATTGATAATATAGGAACTGTTTTGTACATATGAGGTTTCCACCCGACAGCAAAGATGTTATTTAATATATTTCATGGTCAGTGAATATTTTACAGCCAGCCAGCCACTGGTTTAAATCACAGGCCTGACTATTTGCACTGTTAGCAAAGATATACACATTTTGTCAAAACAGAAGTCTGTTTTTGGTCACAAAGAAGCCCATGAAAGGGCATCTTATTATTAAGAGACAGATAATAATAATAAACGTTATTTGCATAGCACCTTTTAACTCATGGAATATTACATGGAATATACTCCGTGACCGCCGTCCTCACGGAGATCGGCTCATTACACGCAGAAAACTGGCTGGCCGCGATCCTCCATTCCAGAGCTATGGCCGTTTGAATGTGGCTTGTTTTTTGAAAAACACTTAGAAAACAACATAAATCAGAGACATTTTTACTTTTGTGAATCCTTTAACATGAAAGGAGGCGATCTTTTTTTTTGTTGTGAGCACGTGATTTCTGGGTGTACTCTTCTTCGGTGGTGCTTGAATCATTCACAGTCCATTACGTCCTTGGTAGTGAATGTGTTAAGAACAGAGTCACAAAGTGCTTGACAGAAGAATCCACATCACAAAATGAGGTTGATGATGACAGTTGATGATGATGTTCTTACAGGCTTCACTGGCAGAATCGGATAAGATTACCCTGGAGGTTGCCAAGCTACTCAAAGACGACTTCCTGCAGCAGAACGGTTACACACCATACGACAGGTAATGTCACGCACAATCACTTATCCACTGTCCAAATCAGTTACTCGGTCATCTACCTATGTCATTGCTTTAATGTGCCACTCTATAGCTGACTTGAATCATTCGGTTCTTGTGTCAATCAAATATATAAAGAATATGTTTTTTTTGTCTCCCTTCTTTTTTGCATCTCTTCAGGTTCTGTCCATTCTATAAGACAGTGGGTATTCTGTCTAACATGATAGCCTTTTATGACATGGCACGGCATGCAGTGGAGACCACAGCTCAGAGTGACAATAGGATAACCTGGGCCATGATCAAAGAGCACATGGGAGAGATCCTCTACAGGATTAGCACCATGAAGTTCAAGGTGTGTGTGTGTGTGTGTGTGTGTGTGTGTGTGTGTGTGTGTGTGTGTGTCAAATGAGAAACCATTGCTAACTGCAGAGGAGGAAGTCATCATGGGTCACGATGGACAGCGTGTGTTTGAGTCTGTACCTGTAAAGGTTTCTCTTCTCCCTTGCACTTAACCGGCCGGGTTATTGCATGAGTAAAATAGGCACAAAGTAATATTTTTATGTAAGTCTATGACATCGGTACAGTACCATATTTGGGCAAAGATTCAGCACAAGCCACCTCCATTGACTTCCAGTGTAATATATTTTTTAGAAAGTTCAATTGGTACAAGTACAAGCTGAAAACGTGGCACAGGGCAGTACGTTATCAGCTTGTGCAGCGTTACCGGGGTTATTGTGCAGACAACGCATCAGAAAGCCACGTCGATCAGGTTTCGGTACCAGCACTGGCCAGGTTATTGCGTGGACGGGTTTTCAGGTTTCAGGACCCAGAATAGGCCGGGTTAGTGACGTCACACACAACAGAAATCATTGCCTAACAATGCCGATTTGTATTGATGTGAAGATCAGCAACCGTGCCTAACAACACCGCTGACACTCAGGCATGATCATTTCAGGCCTCTCTCTCACTTGATCAAGCACTGGTCAGACGTCACACAGAAATTGTTGCCTAATAACGCCGATTTGCACTGGCATCAGGGATCTCAATATTTATTTATTTAAAGGTGCAGCCTTTTTCTAAATGATACAAGTCATATGATGGCGTGCTCCAATTTCATGAAAAAGAGAAAGGCGAGCACTCATCAGAAGAATAGTTCACAGTTCACATGTATCAGGTTCACGGTTCAGGCAGAAATAGTATACTTCTATTTTCCAATATACTAGAGGTAGAGATAGATCCAGACCCAGTGTTAGTCATCTTGGGAGTATCAGAAGGGATGAAGAAACTACAATTATCTCAACAGCGCCTTCTCTCATACGGCCTTATCGCTGCAAAAAAATTTATACTATTATTTTGGAAGAAGAAAGAGGCCCCCACAATCAAACTCTGGCTCACCGAGATGACAGAATCCTTACATTTAGAAAGAATTAGATTTATACTCGAAGACAAACTGAAAGATTTTGAAAAGATTTGGAAGCCTTTAGTCTCCTTTCTTAAAGGTTGATAGGCTAATCCTTGTGGATGACCCGTGTCGCACGTAATCTGGGGCAGCACTTCTGGGGAGGGGGAAGGGAGGCGGGAGGGTCCCTTTGTTTTTTGCTTAAGTTTGAGTGTATTCTTTTCATGTTACTCCGTTTTGTGTGTATGTCTGTTGGTTTTTGTTTAAAAAAAAAAAAAAGGAAGCAATCCATATGTATGAACAAATGTATAATATAACCCTGTGCTTCACAATAAAAAAGATTTGAAACAAGAAATAGTATACTTCGAAAAGATCACCAGCACTCACTTAGTCATTTTTAGGATTTCTTGTTTATTTAGTTAAATGCCCCAGCAGCAGATCGTACACGACCCAGGTTTGCGATGCTAATGTGACTTGTTTCTCCTCGTTGCTACAGGACCCTGTCAAGGACGGCGAAGTTAAGATCAAGGCAGATTTTGCCCAGCTGCTGGAGGACATGCAGAACTCCTTCCGCACACTCGAGGAATAGGCTTTCTTTCACCTCTCAGCCTTCCGATCTCATCTCTGACACCTCCAATGCAGGATCACATTCCGCCACCTTGTGTTCCCTATACCAGTGCTCTGCCAATCCCATTGTGAGTGAATGAGTGATAGTGTGTTTGTGTGTGTGTGTGTGTATACACACACACACACATTATATCATTGTATTATCATGTGGAGGGAAAAGAGAATGTACTGTATTCATGATTATGTTGCCTGGCTCACACAGGTCTACTCTGGATCCTCTGCATGCTCATCAATTTGTGCGTGCGTGACGTGTGTATGTATGCGTGTGTGTAAAAGAGAGATCACATTACCCTGCCATGTCCTGCTCTGTTTACATGATTTTTGTCTGTAGCTGTGTAGGTCTTCTCGAAGACTTAATTTGATGTTATCGTTGTTCAAAGACCATCTGTACAGAAGAGTATTGGGGATGAATTTAATAAGAACAGTAATTATTTATTGCCAGCATTTTGACGTGAATGCTTTGTTCTTTGTCCTTTTCATGTTTCGTTTTTATGGTTCCGTTTCGAGCTGTGCTGTATTGTGTACTTGCTGTGTGAATGTGTAAAGATTCGGGCTCCGGCCCTCAATTGTCCACAAATGATGTGACTCCCAAAGAATAAACTGTGGGGAAAGAATCTGTGTAGCCTCATTGTTTTCATGGATGCAATGTTGTCACTCTTCTTGCTCAACTGGTCTCTCTGCATGTCACTGGAATGTTCAGACAGTTGCCCTTCCTGTTAAGATGCTATGTTGATAGAGAATTATCCTTAGAAGAACTTTTGATATATTCTTTAACGCGTTTAGAAAATTAAAGTAGTAGGGTCTATAGATACAATATAGTGTGTCAAGTAGCCTACTCTAAGTCTATGGGAATCACAACTGATTTCAAGCAGTAGGCCTACAATGTGAATCCTCAAATTATAGTTCGATTTTTTTCCAGTAGGGTAAGGGAACTAGACAACACATTGTGCTTTAAAAACAACGTATTGCACATGTGTTTCACCCCTAGAACGCCCAGGTGGTGAAGGTTATTTTTTGTGCCCTTTCTATTAGCCATTAAATATGCAAAATGCTAATGAAAAAGGACAAAGCAACGAGGAGGTGACAACTCCCTTTAGGTATGTTCACCTGTGGTTAGCTGAGTGCGATGCATGTGTCCCCTGGTCCTGTAACCTGTTGCCACCAGTTAGTCCACTTAATAGTATGGACAGCAGCGCAAAGGTGCTTTAGTTTCACTGTGAACAAGGTTTGAAACTCTGCTTTGTGGACCAGCTAGGCAGTGGACTTGTGGTTCCCTGTTTTCATTGCTGGACGGATAAAACAATACACTGGATAAGAGAATCATGGATCCAGCCGCCTGTATCAGGTACGTTACACTTTAATTCTTTATAACCTGTAAACTGAATATTCCGCTTTCTGGCCACGCGGGTGTCAGCCAGGACTGTCTGTCACAGAAGCGTGCGTGCCGTGCGCACCGTGCGCAAAGATCTTTACGTATAAACTCATCATCCCTCGTATCCTGATCTGATTGATCGCTCGCCCCAAAACACCGTCGACTACCTGGTATTCCTAAACGTAATCTATGCCTAAATCTAACCTAATTCCTAAACGTAACCTTAGTAAAACTATGCCTTATTAACTAAAAACTTATTTTTGGACCTTATCCTCAGTAAAAAAAAATACAAGAACTGCTGGAGCGGTCCTTGAAAAAAAATATGGGTGAGCGTGTTTTGGGGCGAGTCTTCCGGTTACATCCTGAAGTTGTAGCAAGTATGAAATCTTGGCGCAGATTACTGCAGTGCTTTCCCAGCTTTAAAATCTATCTGGCGCTGCTATTTTTCAGTTTGGTCACGACATGACACGGTATGTATGTAGGTGTCGGTGTGTAGGCTGACTAGTGTCTCTAGGCAACAATTTCCCCAGGGTGGCTCCACAAGACAAACCAGTTCTATTCTCCAGTTTGTTGTCTTCCACTGCGTTGAAGCTGAGCAATCTTTGTCAAACGCATACAGGGCACAGACACTATTTATTTATTCATTTTATCACGTAGTTTCTGTTTTCTCTCCATTAAGGCCGCACTGCATATATTTGAATCTTATGTTGAATATTGGAGATGTTTTATAAATCTTCAGTGTCTGTCATCATGGTGATGAACATGGATCAACATGCACGTTCACTAAAATCAGCCATTTTTTTTGGTCTTTAACTGAAACAGTGCAGAAGCCCAGGTGGACCAGGTATCCAACATGGCCAGTGATGAGGTCACAGATGAGACAGCATCCACGGGGGAAATAAGGTGGAGCTCCTCTGAGGATAGTAGTGAGGTAAACTTCTCGTTTAACAAAGTTAGATCATCTTCTTATCTGGCAAACACAAATCCAGCACACTGGTCTGTTGTACTTGAAATGATATTGTGAAGTTTCTGTGCTTGACCTCAAGCAAAATGGGAGACTTATTTTTTTTGTTTGCAGCTTTTGGTCCATTCATTTGTCCCTGTCCTATGCGTCTCAAGAAATATTATGTGTGAAGTGTTCTCCTGATCTGACCTGACCTTTAAAAAGGATCACTAGTTGGACTCAAAACTTCACTCACCTGCGACCTGGACCACATGCATTTTCCCAGAACATTCACACTGATAGGTCTAGGGCTGCAACTATTGATTATCTTGTTTATTATTATTCTATCGATTCCTCATTCGAATAATCGAATGATGTTTTATTTTGGATGTTTTATTAAATTATAATCTGTTAAATTGATTAATTGTTGCACCCCCTAGGTAGGCCCTCAGATGTATTTGATTGCAAGCCATTCCAGACAGTGATGTTATGTCTTTGTATAATACATGTTGTTTAATGAAATCATAGTAGTGATTAACCTTACTGCCCTCTGGTGGAGTGTGTCTAAGAAGTTGAAATGTGAAATAATTTCATCACATACAGGTGGTATTGCTGTTGGCCCTCTGATGCAAAGCCCAAAGCTCAAGGGCTGCTGTTGTTTTTCAACTGCTCAAACACACTGCAGTTTCTTCATTATTACAGCCTACATTATCCACATTTAAGTCAACCACTTAAATGACTTGGTGTATGTTATAGACAACCATGGACGTGGTTGATTCAGTTAGTGTAAAATGTGACATTTGGATGACTTCACAAATGCTAATTGTCTCCTCTATGTTTTGTATGTCAGAACTCTGATTTTCAAGGGCTGTGCCTGGCAGCTCCCCAAGCCCCTCCCACTACCTACAAACAGAGATTTGAGGAGTTCAAGAAGTTATTCAAAGATCTTCCAGAGTCAGAGAGATTAATAGTGGGTGAGTATACGTAGAGTAACAGTCTCATGGTGTCGAGGTATTCTGGATAAATCAGGATGTTGAATGTCCGAGACACTTTTATATTTCTAAGATATTAGTTTAATAGTGATATCACACATTAAATAAAAAAAGGTTGGGGGTAAAATTGTTCTCAGATGAAAACAGGGATCAAACCATAGTTGTACATCAGAGAGGAGATGCTTGTTTCACAAGACTAAGCTGTATTAAAAACTATAAATACCAGGCCTGTGCCATGGCTTCTTGACCCTATGATATTCAGATAGAACATATCATAAGGCCAAGGATGCCTCAATGACATATTTGTGTCTCTTCACCTGAGGCTAATCATTCAATACTGGTGTCTGGGAAGTTGGCAAGCAGTTCTTGGGTTAAGTTTAATTCATCATTTGACCGTGTCAATCAGCGAAAATAACAGATTTTCAGCTGACATTTTTAACGCATCAGTTGAATAATCAGTTATTTTTGGAGATCGACATGGTTGTTGAAAGGAGGAGAAGTAATTAGGGATTGTTAACCACATAATAACCCCAGTTTGATTCCTGCCAAATCACCTAAATTGATTAGTTGATAAAATCCTTGACTATTAGTCAACTATGTCTTTACTCAAAGGCAGTCGTAGGCAGTGTAAGTAAAGCATGGTTCAGATGCCTCATTAGTCTTTCTGTATTGCCCTCTTTTGACATTAAAACGCATCAAGTAAAGGGTCATCCACTTTTCTCCCCTGTCCTACGTGTTATCTTCAGAATACCCATGTGCCTTACAGCGAGAAATCCTCCTACAGGGACGTCTCTACCTCTCAGAGAACTGTCTCTGCTTCTACAGCAATGTATTCCGGGGAACGAAGGTAACTTGGGAAACGGGGCTCTGAAATTGCAACAATTGGAGGGGAACGCACATCATAGGACCTCCCCTCCCTTGGTGATAGCCATGAAGTCAGACAACTCATGTAAAGTCATTTGTATGAAATTTGTTACATTTTCATATAACTCACGTCATCTGTGCTGTACTTTATTTTAACTATCCCGGACAGACTTGATAATGGCGTGATACTGAAGTCTGGATGCAGGCAACACAATTTCCTATACACCATTTCTAGAAACGGTACTAAATGAAAGCACACTAACCAGCTGAAAACAGAGGCTTCTACCGTCGTCAATGTATTAAGCTGGCAGCAATTCAAATAACTGTACTGCCCGAGCAACAAGCTGTTACCATAGAATTTAGATTGACATGTTGTCAGCTGGTTAGTGTTCTTATATTCGTGCTGCTGGCTGTTTTTAGAAATCATGTATAGGAAATTGTACTGGCTGCACCCACATGTTAGTATCGCACTACTATATTATTTAGATACTTAAGTCTTTCCGGGCTAAATTGAAATGCAGTTTTTGACAGTCTCAGGTAATAAGCCAGTGTATTCTGTTGCAACATAACCTTTGACCCCTGTGCTTTGTGGTCCTGTAGATTACATTAACTCTGAAAGACATCACAGCCATGAGCAGAGTAAAAACAGCAAGGCTGATTCCTAATGCCATCCAGATCTGCACAAGCACAGAGAAGGTATCACATTTACCATTTCTCTACAACAATCTTGCTTAAAGGAGCACACCCATTTTCAACCTTATCTTCATATGCAGTAATTGGTCCGACTCCTCACTAAAGCTCATTATAAGATGGCACAATTTCCGTGTACTCACTCTGTCTCATTGGTTGGCTATGGACAGTTCGGAAACCTGCCTAGTGACTACCAACCAATGACATCATCGATGGGGATTTGAAGCTAACAGAAACTACAGCCTTTCTCTTCCTGTAAGATTAGCATGCTGACTAAAAAACCTGGTAGGCAGGTTGTCCACAGCCCTCCTCTGAGACACAGACTGAATAGACAGAAAAATGTGTGAGGACCAATTATATGAAGATAGGTTGAAAATGGGTGAAGTGGTCCTTTAATAAACAAAGCCTGCAATCAATTACTGTCTTTTTCACAACGTTGCATTTTCACCCTCAGCTGTTCTTCACTTCATTCTCGGCAAGGGAGAAAAGCTACCAGGGTATTTTCCGCATGTGGCAAAATACACTAATGGATAAGGTAAAGCCCTGCTCAGCTCCAAGCCTCCCCACCCTCAGCTCTTTAAATTGCAAAGTGGCCACTATCAGTCAGAAACACATTCTATAGGTTCAATGTTAAGTTGTAGAAGTTAGTAACTGCATGTCTCAGTTATATGACTAGGAACAAATCTCCATACATTTTGCACACACAGTAACACGTGATCCACTAACTCATAATGACTTTACTGCTGCCATTTGCCGGAATCACAATAATGTTTGTATGTTGTTCTGAGGTTTTAAAATGACTGACTGATAGACAAACATTGCTGTCTGTCTGAATAAGCTCTCCCCCAGTGCACAAGCCAGGTCCATGGCTTTACCCTGTCGCACAGCAGCACTTATCTCATCGGTCCAGAGTACAATAACGGTGTCATCCATTGGGTTTATTCTATTTCGCTATTGAAAGTAGGCCAAAGTTTAGCACTTAGTGACAGGATTGTCTTCAAATGATCTATTGCTTATTCTTCCAAATGATGCATAGGCTACTCATGTTCCCAATGTATCCTATTCCCAATGTATGCTCTATATAATTTGAATGACTCTATTTGCATACTCATGTTCCCAATGTATACCATTTGAATGACTCGATTTGGCCTAAGCCTACTGATAACGTTCTCTTCGCATACTGTGCTACCTGGCTGCAGTGGTGGAAGAAGTACTCAGATATTTTACTTAAGTAAAAGTAGCAAGACCACAATATAAAAATACTGTTATAAGTAAAAGGCCACGTGTTCAAAATGTTACTTGAGTAAAAGTACAAAACTATTGGCATCAAAATATACTTAAAGTACCAAAAGTAAAACTAAAATGTTTGAAAATAGCAGATCTGGCGCGTTGTGAGCTTGTGGATCGGCTATTTTCTAATAACCTAGGTATAAAATAGGGCTAAAGTGGTTAATGTATGTTTTAGAATATAATATTTTATATCTGCAAAGTAACTAGTAACTAAAGTTTTCAAATAATTGTAGTGGAGTAAAAGTACAATATTTGTCTCTGAGATGTAGTGGCGTAGAAGAAATTGGAAATATTCAAGTAAAGTACAAATACCTCAAAATTGTACTTGTACAATTAAATACTGAGTAAATATACTGAGTTACTTTACACCACTGCTGCTACCTCTGGGGCTGAGACTCTCTCGGGGTCTGAACTGAACTTGAAGCACAAACAGCTCAATGAAAACACTATTGTCAAAGGTTCATTGACCTCACCACCAGGTGTGGCTACGGCGGGGCTCATTTGCATACAGAGCGCTACCTGCTCCTCCGACCGAGAACAGCTCTGCTTCCAGCGGCTGGATTTACATTGAAACTTTAACCTGATCACTGCTGCGGTGTTGTCAGTCAACTCAAAACAAAACAAGACTAATCGGAACTCTCTTTAAATAAGCAGACAGGCTTTTTTATTTTCATATTTCGGTATAGAAACTGGGGGGCGCGTCATTTTCCTACAGTAATTGTCGGGACGGGTACAAGCGTTGCCATGTCCGCTTATTATAAGCGACGTTGGGCTTGTTTTTCTGGTAAGTTGCTTGTAAATATTGGTGCTTGCGTTTTTTGGGGGGCTTGTTTCTAAAGTTCACTTGCTTATTTGGGCTTGTTTGCGTAATGTTGTTTAACCAGTGGTTCAACATTTTCAAGTCAAGGACCCCCAAATTAATATTTATTTGTCTGCGGACCCCCATCTGAATACATTTTAATGCCAGGGACCCCATACAAGATTTGTGTTGTTAAAATGTTTTCTAACTAGTGCATCGTGACGCGTTGTGAGCTTGTTGGTCGGCTATTTTCAAATAGTCAATGTATTATGTTTAAAAGCAAGGGCGAAGCGAAGGGCTCGCTTCTTTTGGGCTTGTTTTCATAGACCTCGTTGCTTGTTTCTGTCACGAAACCTGGCAACACTGTCGGGTACTTCCTGAACGCACGGATCACAGTCCATAAAGCTACCTGTTAAATGTACTTGATAGAGAGACACACACGTCCACGGTTAAGGTCTGGTATTCTCTTGTTTTAATGTTATAAACAGTGGTGGAAAGTAACTACTTAAGTACTTTTTATACATTTGAAAACTGCATAATGAGTACTTTCTACTTTTGGTTAAAGTACATTTTGATACCAATACTTTTTGTACTTTTACTCAGTACATTTTGAATTCCTGACTTCTTGTACTACTTGTAATATCTACATTGCAGTATCGATAGTTTTACTTAAGTAATACATTTTTGTACTTTTCCCACCACTGTCCATCTGGTTTTGAAATAATTCTTGCAGCATTTTTTTTTGCATCTATGCTCATGCTGGTTATATTCAGCTGTTTGTTGGTTACAAGTTCATGTTATAGATACGGTTTCCCAGGGATATGATAGGCTGACAGATGCTAGGTTTGATGTTTACTTGGTATCCTAGTAACTAGCACTTAATTGTTTTCTGTGCACTCTAATTACATGACCATTTAGCCTGGAGTTTGTTGACTATAGGCCAGGGTTCATGTTTTGCTCTGCTTGCTCTTAGCAGGTTGCTCTCTGGATATGGGCTTATGCTAAATTCCATAATTTGACTTATAGACCACCATTGTAACCTTTTCAATTTCTCCTAAATTATTCTAGTGTGTAGGCATATTGTTCCTTCTTTTTACTCTTTGTGCATTGAAATCTTGGAAATGCAAACTTAATTACATTGCGTTGCACCTGCAATGACAGTAAAGAATTTGAATTGACTTGAATGGAAATAAAAGGATTTGGGCCTAATAGTGGATACATCATTGCGTTTTGATAAAATGGTGTCATAGAGATCGAGATGGGTCTGTTATTATTTAATTTGTATTATGAATTGTGTATTTATTACATTTCCTTGAAACTACGAAATGTGAAATAGTCTTTGCAGACAATGATTACCCTATGCTTACATGCAGTGCACTGGTCTATCAAGTTTGTTGTGAAGACAGTACTGGGTATTATCTCATCTGTTGAAGTATGTCTTCGTATCTGGAGAAGTATGTATGGATTGCATGCGTGGGAAACGTAAGGACATATCTTTGTGTTATTGTAATACCTTTCTCTCTCCCTTTAGCCTCTGACTAGCTTGGAGCTTTGGCAGATGGTTAAACAGCACTATGGCAATGACCTGGGCCTAAGCCATGAAGAGATGGAAAGCTTATTGGCATCAGCAGAATCATCCACGCAGACCAGGTGAGTGAGTATTCTTGTAGCCTGGACATGCGAGAACACATGAATACCAACAGAACACACACGTGACCAACCACACATTGATGTCTTGTGTGACTGTAGCTCGACTATGAGGCCCAGTCTGGAGGACGGCCTGGGGCGGTTGGAGCGGACTTCCTCCCACCGTCAACCTGGTTTAGAGCAGCAGGGACCACTGGATTCCTCCACACCTCAGGGAGAGGACATGCCATCTCCCATTGGCTCACAGAGCACGAACGCTAACAATATGGTATGACAAATAATGTAGAGAAATGTACTAGGGTCAAACGGAGTTGTTTTTGAGTGTATGTGTCTCATTTTGTGACGTGACTCATTTTGGCATTTTGTGCACATATGCATGTGTATGTTGGTCCTCCATCAGGATGACTCCTCTCGCAGCCCTGCTCCCTCGCTTCACCGGTTTGCCGCAGAGCGGGTGTCCAAGCGCTCTTCTCTGTCTCTAGACCTCAACGCCAACTTGGATGCCGTCTCTGAACACAGTGCTTCTGAGAGTGCAGAGGAGGGTAATAATTATACCATCATTTTGCAACATAATGTTTTGTGGACAGATTATCTTTTGTGTGTGAGATTTTATTTATTTATTTTCTCCCACTGCCTTCTGTGTTCCTAGTGGAGGAGCGAGTGAGTCTCTCCCAGGAGCAGGGCAGACTCTACCTGAACAAAGTCTTCCACATCAGTGCAGAGAAGATGTTTGAGCTGCTCTTCACAGACTCTCACTTCATACGCAGGTTCATGAATGTCAGGAAGATCACCAGTAAGTCTTGCTGATCCTCTCTGTTGTCATTCCCAACTCACCAAAGTCGACACCCAATTGCCAAACCTGTTGATTGCCAATTGCTAGAGCTTTGGAAATCGTATTACGTATACTATTGTAGGTTCATAATTTTTCTATGTACTTATCAGATGCAACCTTTAATCCATGGCAAAGAGAGGCATCTGGAAACATGAAGAGGAGTCTTAATTACACTATAACGATCAGCAATCCTCTGATTGGGAAGTACTCCACAGCTACTGAAAACCAGGTGTGGTTACATCACTGTGAATATGGCATCTCTAGTTAAATGGTCAATACAGGTGTTTGAGTGTGTTAATACATTTGTGGCTCTATGTATATTTAAACTCCATCTATTGTCAGACCTTGTTCAAAGAGTCCAGGGAGGGTCAGTATTACCTTGTGGATGCTGAGGTGTACACCCATGATGTTCCCTACCACGACTACTTCTACACTCAAAATCGCTACTGCATCGTACGCAACTCGAAGCGCAAGTGTCGACTCAGGTAACGCAATGCTTTGGATGTATTTGTATTCAGTTCTGTCTTGGCAAATTGTGTTGTGCATTATTAAGTTGATGGAATTAAAACAGAAGCTTTTCTTGTGCTGCTGTTAGGGTCTATACAGATGTGAAGTACAAGAAACAGCCATGGGGTCTGATCAAGTCCTTTATCACTAAGAACTCTTGGAGTGGCCTAGAGGATTATTTTAGGCACCTGGGTGAGTAACAAGCTTTGTTCCAATGTTTTAGCAATTATTTGTCGTCTTGCTTCCGCTAGTGGCTCTGCCAACGAGGAGATTGTTGAATATAATGGACAGCATTTCCCACCTCAGCTCAGAGCACTTCCTATTGTCTATATATGAGTAGAGCATGCTCGCAACTTTGATCCATCATGACGATTTTGTAGGGTTTCCTTGCTGTTCAATTATTCATTAAATAGATGTAAGAAAAAAAGCCCTGTGTTGTGAAATGTGTGCCTGCTAGTGAGGTCTTTGGGACCTTGAAAGCAAATAGTCTTCTTCCCCATATGACTCTGGCCTTTTATCTGACTGTCTGACTCTCATGCCTCATGGCCTTGTAATGCAAGGGTACTGACTCCGTGCCACCTGTCCTTGTGATGGCCATGATACTGACTCTGTGCCCCCTGTGCATGTGATGCTATGGTAACAGAATCTGAACTACTGGAGGAGGAAGCAGAGATGACCCAAGGGGCCGGAGACTCTGGGAAGATGGGCGGGCTGCGGAGGAGGAGGCGGACTTACAGCAGGACGATGCAGGAGCACATGAAGCCCGCGAAGCAGTATGGGCCGGACTCGGAACAACTCAGAGAGGCAAACATTGGTACAGTGGTGATTTAATGCTTCTCTGTTTACATGTACATCTGCAGTCGGATGCAACAGGCGATTCCATCCTCAAATGCCATAGTTAAGTACAAGGATGGGCAACCTTACCGGACTTGAGATCTACTTATCCATTTCCAAGGCAGTCAATATGATTGGATGTTCTTGTCTGTGTTTTCAAATTTCTCCGTGATCGAACAAAATGCCACTCGAGATTGACCGGTCGATCTTAATGGCATGATTACCAACCCCTGGTCTAGTCTTAATAGATAACTTGTACATCACATGGTTTGTAGAAATAAGCGTCACATTATTGCAAATGGTGAATGTATTATTTTAGAACAAAACTGGAAATGTAACAATTTGGTTTCCTTTCCATACACTCATTTAGCAAAAAGGTGTTTGCATTCAACTGACCGGAATGTCAAATCCAAGAGGCTGATTGAAACTAAAATTAAATGAATAAAGTGTTCATGACTATCATTGTGCAATCCATCCTTAACGGAACCGATTCGGTCTTTTTTTTGTTACAGGCCCTATAGAAATGAAAGGCCCATGCAAGTGGAGCATCACTACCATAGTGGCTGGGATGAGTGTCATGTAAGTCAACAGCCTGCTAATGTCAGTTGTGATTTATTTTTTGCACGTTTTAATGTTAATTAGAAAATATTGCACATAATAATTACAATAATAAACAAATAGCAGCATACTGACAATTTTACAAGTTCTGTTTATGGCCATAGTTTCATACTTTCTGGATTTAAAGGACAACTTAGTTTTTTTTACAACAAAGGTTTATGTTTTAGATTGTAATTAAAGTAAATAAAAGATGAGTGTTAAATCTTTTTTACAGTGGGCGGGGGCATTCTGTCCGGTGGCTAAATATGTATTTTTTTACACAATAACCCAGCGTTTTCTTTATTATTTACAGTAGCTCTTCTAGCCCCCAATAACTCACATCTGGCCATCAAAGACCACAGGACCTTTTTTTATTGTGTAAAAAAGGCATATTTAGCCACTGGACAGAATGCCCCCACCCACTGTAAAAAACATCGGGGACATTGCTAAAACTATAGAACTCATCTTTTATTTACTTTAATTACAAGCTAAAATATAAACCTTGGTTGTAAAAAAACAAAGTTGTCCTTTAAAATCCAAATCTAAAGTTTTTAGGTATTTTTAGTTTTTAAAGCAGAGTGCACACAATGGTCAAGTTTGCTGTGCTTTTCTTCAGTTCATTTTCGTAGCCAGCCTGTTGGTAGCCACTACCAGCTCTATCCCCATTTGTGTGCATGCAAGTGTGTATTTAAACCCAGTGCTTCCTCTCCTTTTTCCCCACAGCCTGCTGATTCTGACATTGCTTAACCTGGGTTTATTCTTCAAGCTCGGGGCGATGGAAGACGTGGCTCACCGCATGTACCTGAGCACCAAGCACCGACTGAGGGAGAAGCATGAGGCTAGGTCAGATTATCTCACTGCCGCTTACATTGACATCGGAATCTGAATAGGTTTCAATGAAAAGAAATGTGCCGTCATAACAATACTGCCCCACATAATCACTAATGCTCATTGTAAGATGGCACAATGTCTGTCTACTCTGCGTCTCATTGGTGGGCTATGGATAGTTCAGAAACCTGCCTACCAATGACATCATTGATGGGGATTCCAAGCTAGTAGAAAATACAGCCTTTCTCTTCTGGAAAGTTAGCATGCTGAAATAGAAGCCACTGTTCTTGCATTGCAAATAAAAGTTTGAAATTACCTAACCTAACTACCAATGATTTGGAGACCGATTTCTAACTGTCCACAGCCCACCTCTGAGACACAGAGCGAGTATCCACAAACCGTGCCATCTTATAATTTTAGTGAGGAGCAATTATATGAAGATGGGTTGAAAATGGATGAAGGGGTCCTTTAATCTCTGATTCCATCTTCTCTGCTGTAGAAAGACAAATATCTGATTCAGGTAGGTAATCATAGTCACCTGAGTGCAGGGATGAGCAGTGAGGCTGGTCTGTGGTATTTTAAACGGCATACTTATAATTAAGCTCTTGACTCAGATGTTGAAACGGCCACTTTGCAAGAGTGTGTATGTGGCTATTTAAGTGACTCTTGTATGTGACATAATCTCATATGACATTCCTTCATATCTCCCCTTCACTCTGTCCTGCACAGCCCTCGGTTAAATGCACTATATTCCTCTCTTACCTTTAAACACTAATTTCCTGTCTGTATGTAAATACCTCTCTTACCTTATTTATTACTATTATTATATTATGATATGTGATTATTTCACATGGACTACTAAGATATACATTGGAGACCTTTAACGGATACCTGTTAAGGAGAGACTGTACTTGCAGTATATTCACTCATAGACTGTTGGTGCTCTGTATTGTACATGTATTCATCCAGATACTCACTGTTGAAGGTCTGTTGACAGACCTTATCATGTTCACTGTTGATGGGCCGTAACTATATTAATGTGTATATATACTGTATATTCATTGTTAGACATTCATTCATATACTCATTTGTAGAATGTGCATTTTCATCCATATACCACTGTTGACCGACTACATTCATATATATTCATTGGCGATAGATGTAAATCCATCCATATAGTCCTTAATATAATCACTGTACATTTATATATATTCATATTGTACATGTTCACTCATTCATAGACCCTGTGCAGATATGTAGAGGCAGCATCTAAGCTCATGATTTAAGCTGTTATTTTTTCATTCTTATTTGTCTTAGTTTGGTTTTGACTCTTACCTGTATCTCCTTTGTTTAATTTGTATTGCTGTTGCTACTATGACACCTGAATTCCCCTCAGGGATCAATATCTTATGATCTTCATTCCATCTCTCCATCCATAGCCTAGCCTCAGAGTATGCGCAGAGAGAGCCCCCTGTACACAGGACCAGAGAGGAGACGCAACTATTAAAAGCTGTCCTCCAGGACTCCATTAACCTTTTAGAACAGGTAAGTCTGACACATCACTGTAAGATTAATTAAAATCATTAGTCCATACTGCTTTTCTAGATTTTATTTGGGACACTGTGATTTTTCGGACAAAGTGAAATAAGGCTCAAAGCTGTGTAGCCAAATTCTGCATTAATTTAACTCCTTACGGGTCAATTTCTACACGTTGATAGTTGAATTAACACTGGATTATGACCAGCAGGTTTTATTATCCAGCATATTCATACATATCAGACAATATAATTGTTCACTTTCCTGGGGTGCTGTCCAATTAGGAAATCGGCAGCTTCTTTTTGCTGAGTCATCTCTCATCCTTTTCCAACAGCTCCGAAGTTCTCTGGTGTTGCTGCAGGAGAACTTTGCAATGACCAACAGGACAGCAACACTGCAGTGACGGTACCCACCTGGTGACCGCTAGTGAACACCCGTCAGCCTTGTAACAGTGAAGGCTGCACCAATGAACTGCCTCTGAAGACATCTCTTATAGAACACCAAAGTCTGACATCACTGCCGCTAGAGGGCGCTATCCCCCTAGGGCACAGCGTTATTTTTTTGTATTGGGATTCCCATAGGTGAATCTTAGGGTGTCATATAAGTACTCTGTTCCAGAAATAAACAAATCACCCCGGCGATTTTACTCGCAAAGTACTAATTTATCCAAACAGTACTTCGTTTTTCTCTAGACACAGACGTTCTTAAATGTAACTCGATATCATAAACAAGTCACAACCTGACAATATCACTGGGACCCAGGGGTAGTGGGAGTGATGTCAGGACTTAGGTACTCTATACCCAGGGTTGTTGCCAAGGGGGTGTGCCCAGGCCTCTTGACAGACTGTGTTGCTAGTGGCTATGGGTCCCAGGGCATTTTGGTATGTGGTGGGGGGAGGTAAAAGTTGTCATCAACATGTGGAACGGTGGGTTTAATTTTCTGTGGGGACTTTGTGTTGCCAGCTCATTTTGCTGGCTTGTTCTTCACTCATCTTAAATGGTGGTGCTGGCTGCATCATTCCACCTCATTCGAATTCCCCTCAATTGTCAGTACTGCCTCCAAAGGATGTAGTGTACTGTAAACCTGTACCTGTAAGAGACTTTTTTTATTCTCATGAAAGTGTGCCATACCATAGATTTTTCATCAACTACTCAGAGTGTGTAGGTAGTATGGTAAAGACAAAATGACATGCAGCCATGAGAGTCACATTTTAATGTTTTAAATGCCTTTGTTTTATGAGTTTATTTTATTTTTTATTGTATTTACAATAACTTATGGAATAATTTGCCATGGGTTTTTGTCATGAATAATTCCTCACAGAATTCTTGACACAGAAATTGTTAGCTAGTATGCACAGTTTGCATGTCGATTTTTTTGCACCTTATTATATTTATACTGTTACCATCACCGTTGGGGCCTTTTTGTTTCCTTAAGATTGTTTATTCTGGACATTAGTTTGTAATGCATAGTAGCTTTCAATAAAGAGAGTCTTTTTGCAGCCTATTTTTGTGTGTTCTTTAATAAGATTATCTGAGACAAAGTACTGTAGGTCTATGGCTATACAGACCAATGCAGGGAATTTTATTAGTATCAATATCAACATAGTCTTGATCGAAGGCTATCCTAGATGTATTTTATCGAAGTATAAGTCAGACTCGATAACTGCCCCCCCCTCATCCTCGAACTGTCTATTGTACATATTTCTTGTTTTTCATATGATACCAGTAACCTGTAAGCTGATTATATGACGTTCTGCATAGTAGTGTATATTTGTCTGTTCTCTTAAATGTCATGATTTGAGTGCATCCATGGGGATCTTTTAAATAAGCCATTGTGCTTTTATGAGCGATCCAGTTTAGAGGACCTTGTATTGTGATTTGTACTTCCATGTACTGTTTCCATGTCTTTTCTAAATAAAGTATTCAATCAATCAATCAAACTTTTTGGCCAGAAGATAAAAATGTCCGCCAGAAATTGTCTTATTTACTCCACTGCGCCCTCTACAGATAGATCCAGATCTGTAGAGGGCGCAGTGGAGTTAATACAATAATAATAGCAAGAAGATCTGGCAAGAAGAATACAGCTTTCTTTAATACATCTATGGATGGATGGACTCGACTAGGATACTAAGGGTCAGGGTACTAAAGTATAATTCGTTCTGACGGCTCTCTCTCGGACAGGATACTTGCATTCATTTAATGACCGCCTCAACAGAAGCCAGTACTGTGTAGCTAGCGACTTCCGTGACACACAGAACACAACACAATGTAACGTCTTGAGAATCCCTGGTCTGGCGGAGTGATACTTGTGTAGTTGTGAATTCTGAAACATGATGCAGGTATGTTACGTTATTATGTTATTATTTATATTATATATTTATATTGTCTTCAGCGCTGGGAAGGAAGTTCCTCTCACTCACTGCTGACGAGCCACCATGTTTCACAAACTGATAGGCTACTTATATGGTCCGACTGGTATTTTAAGAGGCATTTGGCGTGTATTTATAAACATTTAATTATTTATTTATATGTCCAAGTAAAACAAAAAGTTGTATTGTATCTTATGTATGGACAATTTAAAAGTACAGCAGCCTACGTTAAATCTATACAGGCTTGTTTCCATCGTCTAAACCAGGTGTCATCAACAGGGGGTCGGATCTTTTTATTTACTTTAACCACTTGAACCCTTGCATCCCTATTTTGTGGAGAACTTTAGCCGAAAATAGCAGATCTTCAAGCTCACAATGCCTCTTGCTGCGTGGCGTTGTGAGCTTGTAGATTGGCTATTTTCGGCAAAAAGGTTTGGTGTAGACTCGGAGGTAGCGCTGGTCCATAGCGTTAGAACTTAGAGAAGTTCGAACTCCTTCTAACGCTATGGACCAGAGCTAGTGTAGAGGGGAAAAGGAGCAGACCAAGTACAGAGCTAGCCCTGAAACATGACTGTCATACCATGAAGGAAGCGTCATGTGAACCATGGCTAGTACAGAGCCAAAGGTTAAGTTTACTAAGTATGGTTTTAAGTGGTTAAATGTCTGAAATAAACAAAAAACATGAATTGACTTGACACAACACTCAATCAAGTGTATGAAACTAGCTACTGTATCTATGAAATCTATGAAAAAGTTGAATCTGCAACACAGTTTTATACAACATGTAGTGGGGGTCCCTGCTTCATCAATCTCTCAGCTAAGGGGTCCTTGGCCTGAAAAACGTTAAAGACCCCTGATGTAAACAAAACATTCAACATCTACAAGCAACAATACAACAAACAAAGTAACAGACAATCCAAAAAATACATATCTATGTGCAGTTTATGTTGTGTAGATAATGTCTATTCGTTCATCCGAGTGGAACTTGGTAGTAGACTGCACCACCGACACAAACTTGTTTTATCTCATAAATATATTTTCATTATTCATTCATGTCATTTACATTGCTTCGGACTGGACTGTGGAACATTGAGATAGAAATGCATACTACATGTGACCACAGCAGCAGATGATACGGTATTTGACTCCCCCATTTCTGTACACAGACTAGCCTTGGATCTAACCTTGATACAAGACTGTCGTATATTATGACCGATGATAGTCTTGATCCAAGGCTACCTTGGTTCAAGACTACCATAGATGTATTTTATCGAGTCTGACTTTTGCTTCATAGATGCAAAAGTCATCTATGATAGTCTTGATCCAAGACACACAATACACACTACACAGACCGTGCCAATTGGGCTGCCAGTCCCATCTGTCAACGTCAGTCTCATACAGTTACAGTATACATTAAGCTAGAAAAAAATAAATGGGTAGACACATGACTTATTGTGTGTTGTGACCCCCGCACTAGCCCGAATTCTGCTTTTGAACAATATCACTGTATTGGATGGATTGGTTGAAATACAATACATCACATAGATCTAATGAGAAACCCGTTTGGGTTCCCCGCTTCAGTTATATGGATCAAGTTCACAATGGAGAAATATTTAACTGAGCAAAAATATGAATCCCATTTAGCTCCCAGGCGGCCTTAATAAGTGGGACGGGACAACATCACTTCCTGGGGATGTTTAACCTCCTAAGAAATCTTAAGAGGGTCAAAAATGAGCCATGCTTGTTGTGGTGGTGGTTTGGATGTGTTTGGAAACAGCTCAGCTGGTATTTGCAATGGTCAGTCTGGCTAAAAGTGCTTCTTCAAAGCGGTTTTCTCACATGATGGACTCTGTCTCTACTCTCTAGGGATAAACCCTGTGCGCTCACATGCAGGGAGGCCTGCTGACTGATTAGCTGCAAGGCTGTCGGTCATGAAGAAGCGAGCTAAAAACCTGGTGGCGGAGGAAGAAGATCGCCTGTGCTGTTGTGAGTATGTGAACAGCCGTGGGGAGCGGAGCCACTTAGCAGCCTGCTTCTGCGACTGCGAGGACCTGGATGAGGCCTGCGACAGGTGAGAGGCATTTGACGTGACATCGTGCCTCATTGTTGAAGCACTATCCGATAATCAACTCGGCGTGCTGTAATAGATAGCACCTCTTTTCAGAGGATACTGTTCCACAACAGCCTCCAGCTCTTGTGTAGACTTTGTTTTCATTATGAGGAGGGGAAAAAAAGCTTCCTTTTCTTGTCACTGATGGGTAATGAAGAGATTTTAGGATTACTTCTGGACAATGTTGGGTAACAATATGTGTAGCTTATTTTTCTGTGTAATGAGAGAAACTGTTCGAGCGAAAATGCTCTGAAATGATTGGGTCCTAAATCCAATCAGACACATGTGGGTGCCCCAATACTACTTCATGTTTTCTTTCCTCTTTTCAGATGGCTAAAGAGGGAGTCGCAAAAGCCTGACTCCATGTCACGGCTGTCTGCCACAGTGTCAGACCGCGTTCGCATACCCTGGCTGTGGGGCGGAGCCCAAAAAGTGGACCTGTCCGTGATCCCGCCTCTTTTTCTGCTTCCTGTCCTGCTGCATGTGGCAGCCCTTCACGTCCTCCTTGGCGTGGCGGTCCTGACGGCCCTGCCGGTCCTAGTAGTGTGGTACTACTACGTTACCCACCGCAAGAAGGGACGGACGCGCTTCTTCCTCAGCCTGGCCCTCTTCTCGCTGGGCTACATGTACTATGTGTTCGTCACGGAGGTGTTTCCGTGCGGGGACGTGGGGCTGGTGCGGTTGGCGGTGGTGACCGCAGGGACAGTCCTCACCCTTTTGGCCCTCGCCCACACCAGGAAGGGACCGGGCGTCGTGCGGCCGAACCAGGGGAACATCCACAGCACAGTGACCTACCACAGCCCTTTGGCTGAGAGAGATCCCGCCTTCGACGGCACTAGGCAGGAGGTGGTAACCACGGTGAACAACCGCGGCGCGGGTTCGTCATCGGAGCAAGCGGGGGCGGAGGAGAAGGAGGGCGGCCCGAGGAACTGGTGCCCGGCATGCAGAATGGTGTGCCCCCCCAGAACGGGGCACTGTCGGATCTGTGGTGTCTGTGTGCAGCGTCTCGACCACCACTGTGTTTGGTGGGTTTTATTATTATCAATTTTTGTCATTTATTGGGGTGTCCCCCCCCATGCATTATTGTAGGCTGCATCACTTCCGCGCTTTTTCTCTAGAGTCGATCTCTATTTAGTAAATTCATAAATAAAAGGTAATTCAAGATTTACTGAACTGTCCCTTTAAGTGATTTGTAACTGTCCCTTTAAGTGATTTGTTCTTTTCACCTGCTACTGATCAGCAAAGATTTAGTCGATAGTTGTTTGTACCCCTTGGGTCGTAGATTTTATTAGTCTATGTACACGTGTGTGTGTGTGTGTACTCTATAATGATTATGTGTCTTCTCCGCCATTGCCAATGCAGGATAAACAGCTGTGTGGGGCAGGCCAATCACCGCAGCTTTCTGCTGATGCTCCTCCTCTTCCTGTTAACCTCACTGTATGGGATCTGCCTGGTGCTGCAAAGTGTGTGTCCCCAACAGAACCTCCTCACTGCCCTCTTCTACTGCCCTGGAGTGTACAACCAGTTCAGGTAATGTGAGTACACTCACAAGTACACACTCGCCACACGTACAAACAAAGTATCGGTACGCAAAAACGGACATCTGCTCAAGTGCCCAAAGAGCCGCTTTCTCAGTAATAGTGCACAGCAAAAGGAGAACATGAACAAAATAAATGACTGCGTGCACATTCAGAAGTCAGTTGTAACCCATGGAAATAGGCCATTGCATAGCCTTGTAGCAGGGGCAAAGAGTCAATTCACCTTCTGTTGTGAGGTTTTATTTAACTGAATTTTCTTCATTTACCTTTATTGACCCAGATAGAAAAAGCTGCCTAAATAAGAAAAAGAGGTTGCGTATCAACAATGGGTTTTCACAGTGGAGTGCTAGACCCAAAATCCAGTATACATATCAAAAATAGGAATTGAAAAAATCCCCAAAAGGTAGCACATCCAAAATGAACTCAATTGAGGACAAAGCACATTTCCACTACCTCTTGTGGCTCTTAATTCTCATGTCTGAAAATAGACCTAGCTCAGTCTGCTGAACAGACCGTTCTGTTAAATGAGTATAATGACAAAAATATGTGGGTATGTAATATGTGGTTTAATTATGAATACATTCATAATTCAATTCTGTGTATCTAATCAGTTTTTTCTGTTCCACCTGAAGAGGGATTGGATTAGCAGCATAATGCTGTTGTTCATCTCTATCCCTCAGAGAGCGTAAAGAGGATAAGTTAAATAGACTAAATGGAAGCCTCCCTATTGGTTTAAACGGTCCCATTGCTTAGGGATTAGGGGTTAAAAAAAGAAGAAAATGTGTGCATAGGCAATTTATATAGACGCCAGAACTTCAATTGTTTTGCTTGTTTTAGCTGTAAAGTATTAACAAGAGCTTGTAATTAAATAATAACTGCATTGGATCCATTTGGAACAGGGGTTTCCACCGATAGCGACAAAATGTATTAAAGTGTTAATATATTACATGTGGGTCCTATTGGTTTCTTCTACTGGAGTCATCTACTGTATAATTCACTTAGTATTGTGATTTGTTGTAGCATCAGGATGTTTGCTTTACACTCTGTGTGTGTGTGTGTGTGTGTGTGTCTTTGTATGTTCCAGCACTGCACTGTGCTTCACCTGTGCGTGGTACAGCAGTATGGTGACTGGTGGGCTGCTCCACCTGTTGGTGCTACAGGTCGTTAATGTCAGCTTCAACGTGACGGAGCGTGAGACCCGCATCGCCCTACGAGAGAAAACCGCCCGTCGTTCCTACTGGGGACTCGTTGTGGACACTGGGGTCCACTCACGAGGTTTCCGAGGCAACTGGGTGGAGTTCATGACTATGGGTGACAATTTGTACGTATCCTCCCCGAATGACAGTGGCCCTTCAAGCGATCCGACTAAAGTATGATTTGCAATGGCTACATTGTTTATGGCCACCGGATGGCAGCAGAGCTCCTTTTTTACTTCAGACTTGTGTCTCTGCCCATGACCTGCCAGGGAGCAAGAACACTGATATTTACCATGAATTTCATCTGCAGCAGACCTTTTGTTAGATGCTCCTGAACCAACTGATACTAGACGCATCCACTGCTATTAATGTCAATGAGTTACAACCCCTATGTCCTCTGTATATCTGTATCGCTTTCATATTGACCTCTCCCCACCCCCCCATCGCTGCTGCCATGCTCTACTTTCATCTGTCTCGGTCTGTCAACATCAATACGTCCCCTCACACTGGCTATTTTCTCTCAGACCTGAACATTCCCGTTCTCTCTCTTCTACTTCATTCTAGGCTTGCTGACTGACTCAGCAACTCAATGGGCCCTTTTCGAATGCATAGGAAAAACCAAGAACTAGCCCAAAGTAACAGTTACTGGTGCTAGATCCAGTCCTAGTTGCAGATCTGACGTCAAGGGAAACCTTAACGGTTGTAGTGACCAGGAAACACAGTTTACTTTGACCATCAGTAGCTTGAGTGACACAAGTGAAGTGTGTAACCAATCAATTAGTATGTTAAGTCCAAGGTACAAAAAAATCAACAAGATCTCTGCAGAACTGGACCCCAAGTTGGTGAATGGGAAAGGAAAATCCAAATCCTGTTTTCTAATACCAATAAAGTGCCAAAAGTCCCGTTGCAATCCAAAACGGGCCCCATGTTCCTTACAGCACTGTTCAAAACATTTCAAAAAGGTGTTGCCCATACATACAAAAGATTATTTTGCAGCTTTGTTTTTAATGGATAGTCAAATGGATGGATTTTTCATGGAGATTTCAACACGATTCATACCAAAGTATTTTTGCACAACACTGAACATTGCAGCATAAGATGATGCTCTCTTGAAATATATCAATTTATCTTCTGTGTTCTTGATAAAAATTGTGAAAAATAAATAAGTAAATCCAACTGCTTCCATTAACACGTACATGTTTTATTTCCCAACAAATGTGTAGAGATATGATTTAGAGAACACATCATGGCTCCAAGTGTGTGAGAAAGACCTAACGAGAGATACCATATGTACAGTATTTGTAGCACTTTTGTGATAAAATTGTGTCCCCTCCACAACTTTGCAAGGCATACTATGGGATTCGTGTGCTGTGCTTTTACATTGTAAAACCCTCAATGTTAATTTTAACAGAAAAATAAGAGAGTAAAAAATTGTCCCTTATGGGTGAATACATGTGCATTTTGCAATCAATTGCTAAAATAGCTGATCTACATGCTCACAATGTGAACTTGTAGATCTGTTATTTTAAATAAAATCAATTGGAACATTTTCGCCTGTCCAAAATAGGGAGGCCACTGCATGCCAGGGTTAAAGTAAGGGCTGTTCCCGGAGGCATTCCAGAGGAGAGGAGTGAAAATCAGGCAGAACTTCAGCTACTCTTCGTCTCAGTTTCTCCCTTCGCACTTCTCTCTCCCTCTCCTTGCGCAGCAGACCTGGAAACTGCCGCCAGGCCAGGAAACAGCCTCGCAACACCCGCCTGAGGTTCAGAGTTAGAGAGAAGACAGAATCCAGTGAGTTCTGAGTAAATACGTGTTGTGGGCAAAGCCATACCACTTATACAGTAGGTACAAAGAGAAGTCCAGCGCGCTTCAGCTAGTTGAAGGTAGAAGCGAGAGACTGTTTGACTCTGAGGAAGACGCAAGCCGAAACGTGCGTCACCCCTGCAAAATAATAAAATAATAAATATGTGCTGACCAATCGAGTGCTCCAGTATTTTATTTGGGTAATCTCTCCTGAAGTGCCAAGGTATTATTCTCTCCCATACCACTTATCTTGCAGGTAGTTAGTTGAAGGTGCTATGATGCTTGATTTATACTTGTATCGCACGCTGAAAATAGCATCTATAAGCCTGCAATGCAACACGAGCTTGTAGATCTGCTACCTTTGGTGCACGACACCAGCGCACAACTAAGTATAAATCAGGCTTTATGCCCAATTCACACCAGCAAGAGTCACCGCTAGGCCAAGTGGGGAGTGTCCGAGGTTATGAGCGACAGCTGTCACCGTGGGGCAACGTGTGAGTCTGCTGTCGAGGTGAAGTGTCGTAGCCTGGTAAACCCTCCCTCCGGAAATCTCATTTCTATTTGATTCCAGGAGTGAGTCTGGGCTGATCACCCATTCTGCAATATTGGCTGCAGGCTGAGTTGGGCGGAAGTAATACCGTTGACTGACAACCCCTTCAGCCAATGATATTTTTTCCCCTTCAGCCAATCAGCAGTTCACCAGTCTAATGTGACGCAACGGGACTTTTGAGACAGCCATGGCCAAAATGGGTTGCCTTATTCGGATACATGGGTGTCACTGCCCACCCCTACCGGTTCTCTAAATTTTTATTTTTAAATAGGCTTTGTCATGATTAATTGACCACATATATGAAGTTAAACAACTAAATTCTATCCAAACGATATATTATAAGTAAATTCCGTGCCTCAAAATAGAAGTTAGAGAGCTTTTTGAAGTAAAAAAATAGCGGAGATTATAGCGGACAAGAAAAAGATGGCTGCCGTTCGTGTTTTGGGCTCACTCGAACTCGCCACCTGATTGGCCAACGTAAGCTGTCAATCACAGAACAATGAGCGACGACGCTGATAGGCTCGGTTAGCTGGTAATTCCACTAGAAACCCCCACAAAGGGCTATCAGGCCAGACTCACTCCTGGA